>NC_023749.2:13762726-13902697 GCF_000499845.2 Phaseolus vulgaris
AGATCTTCATCCTGATTTTCCAGAAAGCATAGTTAACACCACCAAACATGGGAGGTCTATTAATAGACGCACCTTCAGCAAAAGGTATTTTAAACTCAGACATCATGCACACACTTGAGCAAAATACAAGCCCTAGCTCTTGATACCAATTGTTGGGTCTATTAGTGTCTAAGTTCAAGAGGGGAGGGGTGAATTGAGCTTATAAAATTTTCGCAAGAACACACAATTTTTAGTATAACAGAGACAAAAGGAACAGATTGATTTTACATGAAACAGATTGATTCTTCAGAGCAGTTTAGCACAATTTGACTTTGTTCAGATTAAAATTGTAATCAACAAAGAGTTATAACAGAATCAGATTTTATGAGTATGAAGAATACAGCTATGCCAAGAAATCAATCAACTTCATTCAACACAAGATTTTAATGAGAATGAATCTTTCTCAGGTTTTAATGAATAGACAATTTGTTTTCAAATCAATTAAACAGCATATACAACTGCCTTGTTTGAGATTAGAAAGCTTTAACAAATCAGGAAGAACAGTTCTTATTTAAACCCAGAATTAACAGATTCAATTTCAAAAGAACAGATTTAGTTCTTGACAGAATTAAGCAACACCAGAAATGAGTGCAGGGATGAGAAGAAAAAGTACACAAGTTTTTATACTGGTTCACTCATACGGAGCTACGTCCAGTCTCACCTTACCCCAAGGTGGAATCCACTAAAAACAGTACCAATTACTTACAAACTCATCAGTTCTTGAACACTACAAGAACAACACCAACAATGCTAATAAACCCTATTTCAGCACACCTTGCACTCCAAGAAACCCTATCAAGGAGTGACTAACACTTACACCTTTACAAAACAGAATAAAGGAAAGATTACACCTGAAAAGAAGATGCAAGAACTCAAAACCAGTAGTTCAGTTTGCTGCAGAACTGCACCAGCACCTTCACCAAGATCAAAGGTTTCCTAGAACAAGCACACTTGAAAATCTCTTTGGAAAACCTTTCAAAAATCTTTCAATCCTTCTTCTCACATGGAAATTGTTTGATCTCTGTCAAAAACGTAATTGCTCAGCACTTTATCATGTGTGAGAGACTTTTCTTTATATAGAAAACAGTTTCTAACTTCTTTTCAAAAAACAGTTGAAAAGCAGTTGTGAAAACAACATATTCATTTTTGAACTTAACAGATTTATTTTCTGAAAACCCCCAACTCAGCTAACTGAAATAACTGTCTGAGTTGTACCTTTGGTGCCCTAACTAACTTGTGAAAAACCTTTCAACTGACCAAAAAGAAAACCGATTCTTTCACAGTGAAACAGATTAAATGATAGCAAATAGGCCAGCTCAGCTTTAACTGAAATAACGAACTAAGCTTTGCCTGTGGTGCCCTAACAGAATTTTAGAAAAGCCTTTTAACAGAGAAGAAATAAACCGATTCTTTCTCCATAAAACAGAATTATTTGTGTACTGATTTAAAACTTTTAAAAACACTTTAAAAAGCTTTTAAAAAACCATTTAACCACATCATGTGCTTGATCTAGACTTGGTTAGGCATCTAGGATAGGTCACATAGCAAAAGGCAACCATACACAATTACAAGCCTAATTACAAACGAATCTAAAAGCCTATTACAATCTTCAAAGCACTCAAGCTATTTTCTTTATCAAACACACATCAAGCCTTGGTAGGGAAGAAGCTTCCTCCAGCTTCAACACAAACAAACGGTGAAAACTCCAGGAGTCGACTGCGATAGCGAGCAGTCGAACAGGAAACACTCAAAGCACCACAAACAAAAACTATGGTTGGGAATCCTGCCGGTTGACTTAGCGCAAGAGCGTTGCCTCGTCACGATCTTCCTCACCAGCTTGACACCACGTGCCCTCCAAGTCCACTCCACAGACAGCCTCTCTGAGAACCTGAAAAACACACAGTGGCGCCTCTGCGGCCGGTGGCGCTCCGACGCTCAAGTCAGTGACAAGAACACCCAAAAACTAAGAGAGAATATGCTTTGTTGGACCGTAATGTAGGCACACAACCCTAACAGTATCAGCCGTAATGAAAAAACGTACCTCTGCAGATTCTGTTAAGGTTACCTTTATAGCTAGGTTTCTTCTCTCTCCAGGCCGTTATGCTTTTGGATGCGTGGCTCGCATCCAGCCCTACACGTGTCGCCATCTGGGCTGGGATAGCAGGTAGCGCCCAGCCCTACACGTGTCGTCATCTGAGCTAAGGCAACTTGAGCGTCATTTCTCCATTGCTCCCAACCCTACACGTGTCATCATCTAGGTTGGAGTAACTGGTGACATCCAACCCTACACGTGTCGTCATCTGGATTGGGGCAACTTGAACGTCATTCTTGTGTAGTAACCAGCCGCACAGCTAAGTCCTCAACTCAAGAAGCAACCTAGGACATAATGCGCTGTGAAACACCACCCGACAAGGCGAGTATCGGATGCAACAAAGTTCATCATCTCTGTGATATCGCTCATCGCGAATGGCACTCTCCTTACTGCTACACCATGCATGTTCTAGCTGGGGAAACCTCGCCACCAACAAATGTCCACTCTGGGAATCCTGTCGCTGATGAGCAAGGTGTTCCCCCCAACCCCCTCGACCTTCATGCCCCATGCTGGTGCCACAATCGTCTTACTGAACTTACACGCTTGAAATTACCCTTCTGAGCCTTCAACAGCTTTAACTAAGTTTGCTGGGAGATCCGGCGATGTGCTCCTTGTGGCGGCGTGTAAACCACCCGATCTCCTAGCATTCCCGGGCGATCTCTGATCATCCGTTTTCCTAGCACTCTCATACAGCGACTGTGACGTAACTCTGGTGACCGCCGGTTACGCACACTAGAGATCGGAGAACGCCAATTCAGCGATCGGCGACTATGCCCACTTCTGAACCATTCATCTTTTCTAGCCTACGCGTTCCATTGAGCACGCCCCAGCCGAGCACGTGCAAGACACGTCATCACGCCTGATGACCTGGTCGGTACAGTATAGATTTAGGAGGTGCCAAAAATAGAAACCAAGTCACACTTCCCTTGTGACTAGGAATTGGCTCCAAATTCAAATGCTTCTCATTTGAATTTCCCTCCACTTTCTTTTTAATTTCCAGCCCCCTAAACACTATAAATAAGAGGGTTTGGCTCATGTATTTGCAAGATTAATGAGAGTAAAGTTATGCTGCCAACATTGTGCCATACTTTGCTTCTACCTAGTTTCTAGGATCTAATCTTCATCTTCATCACCTACCATAGGGCTGGCCGAACCTCCCTCTTTCCATACACATCATGCACCTTCAAGATCACCATAGCTCCTAGGAGGATCTTGCACATCTCAATCCATGGCTTCCGCACCATTTTTCACATGATTCCGAGAAGAGCTCCATGAATTTGCCATCATTTGGTATCATGAGCATAGGTTCTTCAAAGATGAGTAGTTATTGGTCATTTTCATTTTGAGTTCTTCTTTATTTCATGTTGTTCATCTTGTTTTCATACTTGTCTTGCTGTTTTTAATTTTTTACTTTTATTTGGTGTGCTATTTGGAAAATCCAATCGGTGCACTTTGCTTAATTGATCTTGAGCAATCCTTGTGCAATTTTTGGTAGGATTCCATACACCTTTGAGTTGCTGTTTTTATTTTAGGTATTTGAGTCTTTATTGCAATTTTATTTGGTTCATTTTATGCTCTTTGAGTCTTTTAATTTCTGAATCTATATGTGTTTTGTCTAGTCATGTTTTTCCAAAATGTCATCAAATCATAAGTAGTACTTTGTTTGGCTTATTTGTTTCTTGATTTTGGTCTAAATATTTGTTTTGAATCTGCTGTGTTTTGATCTTTTGGTGCCTTTTATTTTTAGCTTGAGTTCATATTTGTGTTTAGATCTACACAAATTCCTTATCATCAATTCCATTGTGTTTGTCTTTTGGTATCTTGCTGTTTTATTTCTAGTTTTTACAGAATCCCCTGTTTTACATAACTCTGTGTTGGCTGTTTTGTTTAAGAAAATTATTTTCCCACATAGTAAATTTCTGATTCTCTGGATTATGCAAGATTGAGGTGTTACAGAAAAGACTAAAAAAGAATCAGCTCAAAAGAGTCAATAGAAAAAAAATGATAAATATTATAAAAACAGTGTGCAAATCTGGCGCTACAATTGGCGTAACTGAACACTGATTTTGAAAAATTTATTAAACAAAATTGGTTCATGCGTTTGGAGTGAAACCAACGCCAGAATTTAGTTAAGATCTTGAATTATTTGCATATAAATTTTCAGAAGCAAATCTTAAAAGGACAGCTCAGCATAAATCGGGGAAAATCACATTCTCTGGCCCACAACAATTTTTCAGTGGTGCTGTTTTTTGATTTTGAAATCAATTCTAGTGCTATTCTTAGGATCCATTTTGTGTGCCTACCTTTATTTGAGTACCTTTATTTGCTTGTCTAATATTTCTTGGAACTCTTTCTAGTTGTCACAATTTAACTCCATTTGTGTGGTACTGTTTTTCTAATTAAATTGTTTCTTGCTTTAATTCTTTGGCCTCTAAATTTGGTGCTGGATTCATTCTCAATTGGTGCTTATTTGAGTGGAAATTTGACTTGAGTGAGGTCTAGTTTGCTTGATAGGTGCTGGATTGGAGAATTAAGTCCCTAATTCTAAGAGGAACAAAGGCAAGGGCAGAAACAATTACTTACCAAAAAACACCACAAACACTTGGAGGGCCCAACAAAGAAAAGACAACCAAGGAAGTGCCAATAGCAAAAAAAAAAAATCAACAAAGGGAGTTTTCTTTATTCTTTGGAACTTAACTTTTGTTAATTACTTCTTCAATTACGTGATTAGACGGTGAGTGTGTCTTCAAGGGCTCCAAGTGTCCAAGAAGCCTCACCTAGGGCCGACTAGTGTAGAACTAACTAGTTTAGCAATTGTTTTTAATTGCATCTCTTGCTTAATTAGTTTCACTTTTTCAATTGTGTTGCTTTTGTTTAGTCTTGTTTAAAGCTTTGATTATTTGTTTTGTTTGTTAAATAGTTTGCATTGTTTTCTTGCATTCAAAATTTGATTTCTACATCCTCATTGTGTTTCAAGTGATTTACCTAAAGAAAGATTTGTGTGAAGGTCTTGAGGGATAGTTTTTGGCTAAGGCAAAGACTTGGTATTTAAGTAGTCCATTGTGACTCACATCTCTTACCTGGAAAACTACCTTCATTAGCTTCCCTCATCTTTCTTAAAAGTAAAACATTTCTAAACACAAAGCTTTAGTCATGTCTTGTCACTCCTCTAAATCTCTTAAAAGTGAGGTGAAATCCTTGAAATCTCTTTTGAAACAACTTTCCAAGGATATGCAATCAATTTCATCTAAACAATTGGAGAATGAGGCTAAAACTAATGAATTGACTAAAGCAAAGGATGAGAAGTCTCACATTTTAAAAAAATTACCTTCTCATGCATCTATCTCTAAAGATCATGATTCTTTTGGGGAGGGAAGCCTTAAAATAAATGATTATTATCAAGCACCCCCTAGAAGACATAGAAGAGATAAAAAAGAACAAGAAAACCCAAGAGTGGTTAGGGTAGACCAACCCCATTTCCATGGAAAAGAAAATATAGAAGCTTGCCTAGATTGGGAAATGAGGGTAGAAAAATTGTTTGCTTCCCATAAAGAAAGAAAGGAAAGAAAAATACAAAAGAAAAGAGAGGAAGTCGAAAGGGAAGCTAAAGAAAAAGAAAAAGAAAAAGAAAAAGAAAAGAAAAGCATGAGAAGACCCTTGAGAAACAAAAGGCGTGGGAGAAGAGTGTTCCTTCCCACAAGGTCATTCAACAAGACAAAAGATTTAAAAATACCTTTGAAAATATGTGTCTTGTTGAACAACCTCAAAGCCTTACCTTTTGTAAAGGAACACTTGCAAGCATAAGCAAAAAAGAAGAGTCTTTAAAAGAAGCTTGCATAGATAAAGATAAAGTAGATTATTTCTCATATGTGCTAGGATATCACCAATTGAATGTCAAGTTATCTATAAGCATCTACAAAAACAAATTTTTATGTGAGGTAGTGCCTAAAGAAACTTGTCATGTCTTATTGAGACAACCATTGCCAAGTGTACAAATTCTCATAAACAATGGTTGTAACAACGAGACTATCTTTACACATAAGAGAGAAAGTCTTCATGAAGGAGAACTCATGGGTCAAATTAGAGTTGATAAAACTCTAGCGCTTTTAAAAGGAACACTTTTGTCCCCAATGAGAAAAGAGGTTCAAAGACATTACCTTAGGTACAATTCTTGTTTTCAAACTACACCTAAGGCAATGTCTCAAGAACTCTATACTCCTTCACCTTTTGCAAATGATCTTTGGGAAGACACAAATTTCATATTAGAGCTTCCTAGGACAACAAAAGGTTTTGATTCCATTTTCATGGATATGGGTAAACTCTTCTCTAGAGAAGTGATACATCTTCATGGTTTATCTTCAAGCATAGTGTTGGATAGAGCTCCAAATTTCGCAAACCATGATTTGAGGATTCTCTTGGGAAAACTTGCAACTAAGTTGTACGCTTTAAATTCTTATCATCCTCAAAAGCATGGTCAAAATACATTTGAAAATATAGCTCTTTCTACTATGCCTAGAATAATCATAAAGGACAAACACAACTCTAGAGATGAGCATACATACCATAGTGTAGTTCACAAAACTACCAATATTTTCCCATTTGAAGTTGTATATGGACTTAATCCTCTTTCTCCTTTAGATTTATTACCCCTTCCTAATCCACATACCTTTGTGCATAAGGAAGGAGTTACAAAAGATGATTTTGTTAAGAAAATGCATGAGAGGATTCAAGAACAAATACAACAACAAATAGAGAAATATTATGAGAAGTTTCCAAAAACAATAGAAAAACAAATGGAATGGCAACTTCCTAAAATTAATGTTTACACAACTGCTCAAACTAACACATTTGATTTGTTTGATGACTTATAGAGATGGACATTTGATCCTGGAGGACAAGCCTAGTTTTCTAAATAGGAATAAGGTTGTTGTTCGAGATCAAACCTGTAGATCTGAGGACAAATCCTCTCAAGAAGGAGGGGATGATGGAAACCATCCGGCCACATACATCCACATAATGATGAAGAAGAAGCATTGGATTTGAGGACAAATCCTTTTCAAGAGGGAGGGGATGATGGAAGAGGCCCAAGCCCATGATAGAAAAAACCCAAGCCCAAGCCCAAATACAAGTTCAAGCTTCAACTCAAGCCCAACAAATAGAAGATATGGGCAAACTAAGCATCATTGGATGTCTTTCTTTTGTAATTACTTTTGAGTATTTTTAGTATAACATAAAGGGAGGTGTAGATATAAATATAAGAGGTGCAAATGTATAAAGCTAAGTCACACCTTCCATGTGACACAAAAGAAGGTGTAGGTATAGATTTAGGAGGTGCCAAAAATAGAAACCAAGTCACACTTCCCTTGTGACTAGGAATTGGCTCCAAATTCAAATGCTTCTCATTTGAATTTCCCTCCACTTTCTTTTTAATTTCCAGCCCCCTAAACACTATAAATAAGAGGGCTTGGCTCATGTATTTGCGAGATTAATGAGAGTAAAGTTATGTTACCAACATTGTGTCATACTTTGCTTCTACCTAGTTTCTAGGATCTAATCTTCATCTTCATCACCTACCATAGGGCTGGTCGAACCTCCCTCTTTCCATACACATCATGCACCTTCAAGATCACCATAGCTCCTAGGAGGATCTTGCACATCTCAATCCATGGCTTCCGCACCATTTTTCACATGATTCCGAGAAGAGCTCCATGAATTTGCCATCAGTAACCGCAGGAAGAAAGGTCCACCGCGTGTTGGTAGATCAGGGAAGCTTGGCAGACGTAAAGTGTTGAAGATGGTTGCTGCCCCTTCAAGATTGTGTTTGATGAAGGCTTATATGTAGTGTTTGATGAAGACTTATATGTACATTTCATTTGTTTTTTGCTTTGCTTTAAGTATGTCTTAGGTAGTGCTTAGAGGTTGTCTAAGAGTGGGCTTTTTGCTGAGTAACTCACCTCATAACCACTGGCCATGTGATAAGAACAAGCATAAGTTTTCTTAAACTGTTTTTCACATGTTTTACACAAAAACACGTTTACTGCATAAAAATAAATCTGTTCTTTTCTAAATAAACAGATTCATTTTTTTCACTGATGCCTTGGCTAAGTCTTGTAAAAATTAGATTTTGTGCATCAGGTATTTTGACTAAGTCTTCTTCTTTTCAAAACGACTGAGTTTTAAATAGTTAAACTTTCTCTGTTTTCGTTTTGAAAAATAAATCTGTTCATCTGTAAATGAATAGATTCTTTTTGCCTCTGGTGCCATGTCAAGCTTAAACGTTTTTCAGTTTTATCTCAGCACCAGAATGGTTGACTAAGTCTCCTCACTTAACAAATTCTCTAACTGCTTTTGAAAATAAATCTGTTCATTTTATTTTCAATCTGTTCATTTTATAACAGCTTTAACTGTTTTTCAAAAATCTGTTATAAGTTGGCTTTCTATAAAATGCAAACTTGTTTCTGAGATTAATAACAATTCATACATTTGCAAAAACAAGTTTTGACAGCAGAGAGTTAAGTGTTTACAAAGGATTAGCATTTGTTCTTCAAAGATTTCGAAAATCACAAAGTGCTTGTTCTTGGTTTGGTTCCAAAAGCTTGGTGTGAGGTGCAGCTACTGTTCTAGCAATCTTGCCTACTGGTTTAAGGCAGATCTGTGTATCCTCAATCAGGTGTAGTCGTTTCACTTCTCATTTCTTGTAATAGGTTGGTTGAACACTCTTCTTGATAGGTGTTCTTGAAGAGTGGGTGTGAGTGTATGCTGAAATAGGTTTTTTTTTTTGGCAAGAGTACCTAAGTTCTTGTAGGTTTCAAGAACAGTGGGAATTGTACTTGGTTGTACTGTGTGTTAGTGATTTCCATCTGTTGTTGGTGAAGACTGGATGTAGCTCAGTTGAGTGAACCAGTATAATTGCTTGTGTTCATTCTCTCTCACTCTCTGCAATTTCGTTTCTGCATAATTGATAAAACAGCAAAGAAATAAATCTGTTCAATTGAAAATAAATCTGTTCTTTCTGGGCACTGTGCATACTGTTCTTGATTTCTGAAAAAGTTGTCTTAATCTGATAAGAACATATAAAATCTGCTAAAAGCTACTGGAACAGATTGGTTGTGATAGGTTGCTCAAGAAACTGTCAAAGCTATTAATTGAACCTTAAACAATTGCTTAAAGTTGAAGCTTGCTGTTCTGTGATTCATTGTTCTTAATTTCTGGAAAATTGCTTGACATCAAGAAGAACACTCATAGTCTGTTAAAAGCCACTGGAACAGGTTGTTTGCAAAGGTCACTCAATTAATTAGCATGCTATCAATTGAACCTTAATCACTTACTTGAAATTGAAACTTGCTGTTTTGTATTTCACTGTTTTTCAATCTGATATCTGTGTGTATGCATCTGGAAAATCTATCTGCATAGTCTTGTGGTTAACCTTGTTGTATTAAAAGCGTTTCAAACAAAAACAGTGCTGAAATAAATCTATTCATTTTCACATAAATCGATTTATTTTCTGTAAAACTGGGTTAAACATTGTTTCTGCGAGAAAGTTTTAAAAGGTCAATTCACCCCCCCTCTTGAACTTTGGCACTATTAAACCCAACATAAAGTTCTGGACGACTTTCAACAAACTGCAACTATCCCCCGACATGCTAAGGCCCTATGGCGGCTGTCTTTACGGTTTCGCAGGAGACCAGGTAGAGGTGCGTGAATACTTAGAGTTGAGGACTACCTTCACGGATGGCGCTACGTCACGTACGGAGAGCATCAGGTACCTTGTCGTCAATGCCTCCTCTGCTTATAACATGTTGTTAGGTAGACCAACGTTGAATAGGTTAGGGGCGGTGCCATCGACAAGGCACATGAAAATGAAGCTACCCAACTTGACAGGAAAGGTAATTACCATCAAATCAGATCAGAAGGAGGCCAAGAGATGCTACGAGAACAACCTCAAAACAAGGAGAGGGGTATCTATGGTCACCAGTGGACCACCGTACACTGAGGAGGTCCCCTTGCCCGAGGTCAGTCGTGCCAAACCCGACAGGACAGTAGCAGAAATCGCCTGCAGGACCAAATCTGATCCGTTTGGAAACCCTGGGGAAAGAGAGATTGAAGAGAAGGTCTCCAACCTAAGCAACATCCCCGACCAAATGGCACAAAACTTGGTCGAAAAGATAGTAGAATACAGTTTGAAACCGGACCCCAAAGTGTTCGATAGAGAATTAGGGAATTTTCTGGGTTCCTTGCTCATTGAGTGTGGTACGGAGACAAACCCAGAAAGAAGTGCGTCCGTCTTGTCTGGATTTACACCAGTTGGAGGAGGGGGCGACCTCCCTTACCAAAAGTGTAAAGAGGTGCTCGTCAGGATGAAGAAGTACTTAGCCAGCCCTTCAATCTGTGCAAACCACAACCAATCATATCGTTTAGTTGGTACCCAGTGAGGATTGATCAGGCGATCGGTTCGGTCCTCGTACAGAAACATGATCAGTTTCAAAGGCTTATACACAAGGGAAGCAGAGTATGCCAAGGGCCTAAAGAAAGACACAAGGTACCAGAGAAGGCAACCCCATTGTTTTCACATTAGGTCTCCCTGGTACGGGCCGTTTCGAACAGAGGTCCTCGGGACGAAGCATGCAGACTTGAGGCGTTGAAGCAGGGCTCAATTTGCCCGTTTTCAACACAGTTTGATACTGTGAAGGGCGTAATATCCATCCCAGGATGTACGCAAGCAACTTGAGCAAGGGCGTCCCTGAATCCTGCGTCATAAGCATCAAGAACATCTCCGGTCAACTCAGCCTCAGCTTCTTCAAACCTCTTAGGTTGTTGATGAAGTTCGGCCTCCACCTGACCCAGCTGCACCTCACGACTGATGGACCTTCGTTCAAGCTCCGTAATCTTGGACTTGGACTCCTCATCAGCCTCTTCTAGCTCGAAGACCCGGATCCGCAAGGACAAAACTCTTGCCTCCAACTCAGTAACCTCTCGGCACTTGGCATGAAGTTGTTTATTGAGACTTTCTTCAGAACGACGAAGGTGAGCCAACCCCTCTCTCAGTGCAGCCTCATGGGCAGCAAACAAACGAGCCAACGGGGATGTTTCTTCTTTAGTCTTGGCCTCCATTACCCCCGGTTCAGCCCTGGTTAGTAGAGCGTTGGACTGAGCGAGAAGAACCCCAAAATTGAAGCCCAGTCCCTCCCTCGCAACGGCCTCATCCAAGTCCACAGTCACCCCTAGTGATAGAGATAAAAAAGAAGAGGATTTCACTAATGGAGGAAAAGGCCATCCACCCAAGCATTTAAAGTTCTTCCTTCTAGTCTTCTAAAAAATTAAAGAAGAATTAAATAAAGAGAAGACCAAGCCTAAAAGCCAACAAGAAGACTACAAGCATTCAAGAATGGGCTCCAATTAATATTTCTCTTTATAGTTTATTTTGTATAAATTTGTAAATAATATAGAATAGCTTTAGGATGTGCTAAAGAGGGAAACCTTTAATACACCTCTTTTGTATAGCACCTATAGGCGTTAGCTTTAGGAAAAATCTAGAAGGTGCCTCTTCACTCTCCATTTAGGCGCTAGAATTGGAAGAGTTAGAAGGCTACCTTGTAAAGCTTCTCTTGTAAGCTTCTTTTGTAATAGATGACCGGTCCTTCTCCCTATAAAAGGAGGGCTTGGGTCTTTGAAATAATAGAATTGATTTTGTGAGTAAAGAACCTCTCCCAAATTGGTGAGTGAATTGAGAGAGACTTGTGTCTTCTTCTCTTCTAGTCTTATCTTGAGTGCATTCTTGGACTCTCAAGTGGTGGCAACTACACTCATCTTGAAGCCTTTCATCCTTCAAGTGGCGTGCACATCTCCAAGAGCTCCAACCACATAAGTTTCCTAGTTCTTTTCATCTTCTTCATCCATTTTCATTCCAAAACAGACTTTAAAACATGTCTTTGATGTTTCTAATCATTTCAATCGGTAGAACTTGCTTGTTTTGTGTTTTGGTAGTTCCTTGTAGTTTGATGTTCTTGTGGTTTTGATTGAGTTTCCTTGAGTTTTAATCGGTTCATTTGTGTTCTCTTTTGTTTTAATCGGTTCATATGCCCTATTATGGGTTTCTATATGAGTTTGGCTTGATTACTTGTGTTTTGGTGAGTTCTTGAATGATAAGAACATTGATCCAATTCTTAAAAAGTGCCTAATCATATTCCAACTCTTGTTGAATCTATAACATGGTCATATTATATCTCTATCATGTTATTGGAATCATATCATGTGGTATCATGAGTCTTAGGTTTGTTCTTATGAGTGTTTGACTTGTTTTGGCACTTTTAATTCAAGAACTTTACATTCGTGTTGTTACCTTTTTGTTTTAGGTTTATTTTTTAGTATTTCTTGATGTTTTCTTGTTCTTATTACATTGTGTTTGTGTCATTTTGATTTTTGAATCCTTATAAGTTTTGTCAAAGTCATGTTTCTCCAAAAAATGTTAACAATTCTATATAGTTCTTTTGTTGATAATTTTGGTTTCTTGATTTTGTTTTGAGTGCAGTTTTATGTGTTTGTTTTCTTGATCCTTTGATGTCTTTTTCTTTTTAGATTTGAGTTCTTACTTGTATTTTAGACCTATACAAGTTCTTGAAACATCACTTCTATTATGTCTTTTGAAGTTCTTAATTCTGTTCTTCATTCCCGTTAAGTTTCCTCTGTTTTTTTTTTAAAAAAATGTGTTGACTGTTTCGATTTATTGCAATTTTTGTGCTTACTGGAAATTTCTGAAATTCTGTATTTGAGTTCTTAAAAGTGTTATAAAAAGGTAGAAAAAAGAAGTACATCAAAATTCCAAGTACAAAAAAAATGATAAATGAAATACGTCCAGTGTGTAATTCTGGCACAAAAAATACGGTAATTTGGCAGTGATTTTGCAAAATTTATCCCAATTAATTGGTGCAATATTTTTGTGTAATTCCAGTGCCATTGTTGAGATAAGATCTTGAACTTTCTGTGTTTTAAATTTCATAATCCAGTTTGCATTATACAGTTCCAGATAAATCTGTAAAGTCATGCACAGTTTATAAAAAAATTCCAGTAGTTCTGTTTTTGTTTTCTTCATCTATTCTAGTGCTTTTCTTTAGGTTTCTTTTGTGTGCCATACTTTAATTGAGTACCTTATTTTTCTTGCTTATCTTTTCTTCACTATTCTTTGAGTTTGTCATATATCTTGTATTCCTTTTGCTCTAGCCTTTCTTGTTTACACCTTTTCTTGCTTGTCTTTTATAGTTCTTTAAGTTTTGTGGTGTATTGGCTTTGAGAAAGAGTGCTTTTGCTTTGACATATTTCATTTGAGAGTTACCAAGACCTCAAGAGCAGATTGGTTGAGGGAAGTGTTCTTTCTTGGAGTGACTTGAGTGACTTTTAATTTTTAGTACATCACTATAATTGTTCTATTTGCTAACTTTGTTTTTCTTTATATTGTTTGCTATTGTGTTTGATGTTTTCTTTGTCCAATGGATACATATTCAAGTGATGAATCTTCCAAACCACATTCTACTCATAAAGCTTATGTTCTTAATGAGTTAAAAGAACCAAAACGAGCCCTTGCTCTCAAAGATGAAGCTATGCAAAAGTTGGAAGAAAGATTAGCAATCAAAGATGATGTTATGCAAAAGTTGGAAGAAAGATTAGCAAAAGTTGAATTGAAGCAAGAAAGATCCTCCCATTCCATCCATGGAAGACATCATTCTCCTAGACATTCTTCCAAAGGTTCTTCCAATGCTCACACCCATGGAGAAGAACATAGAAGAAGGAGGCATCACCATCATTCTCATGGAGAGAGCTATTACCGTGAACAAAGACATCACCAAGAAGCAAAGCCTCAACTTCCTTTTGTAAAAGTACCTAGCTTTAGTGGTGATAGTGATCCTAATGTGTATTTAGATTGGGAGGCTAAATGTGAACAAATTTTTAAAGCCTATGAGGTCCATGAAGACCAAAAGGTGAAAATAGCCTCTTTAGAATTCATAGATTATGCCATGAAATGGTGGCATAGCATTGTAATGGACATTGGATATAACAAGAGATGATGTGATTCCAATAGCCACATAGAACAAGATTCTTGACACTTTGAGGAATCACCTTGAGCTGGAAAATGTAGAGGCACTTTCTTAGAAGTTGGATCATAGTTCTAAGATCAAGAACTCACCAAAACAAGTACCAAATCCCAAACTCATTTGGATGAACCAAATATTGTCAAATTGAATCAACAAAGGAGAAGGAAAAGAACAAACCGAACAGAATTGAACTTCAAAACAAAAGAACCGAACAGAAATTAAAAACTAAACAGAAAATAGGTGCTGGAAAATTAAAGGAACCGAAACAAAAACAACTCAAAACTCAAGGCAATAAGAACAAATTGAAGAAGAAGAAAGGAAGGAGAAGAGAATGCTCATGAAGATGGAGGAATGGTTGGATGATCACGCCACTAGAAGAATGGATGCTCCTAGATGAGTGTGGAAGCCGCCACTTGAGGAAACCATGGTCCTTCAAGATAAGACTAGAGAAGAAGCTCAAAGCTCTCCAAATGCTCACTCCAATTTTGAGTATAGTTTCTTTAGATAAAATTCAAATCTGAATTTTACAAAGGAAGCACCTCTATTTATAGCCTAAGGTGCTGAAAAATAGGTGGGAAATTTCAAATAAACTCATTTGAAATTCCCACAAAAAACAAGTCACATGGGAGGTGTGACCTTTTTCTACTATGACACCTCCCAAAAACTACACCTACACCTATCTACTAATACACCCCCCTAAAGGTCCTATTTAAAACCTAAAAGATGCTATAACAAAAGAGGTTTCTAAGGTTTCCCTCTAAGCACCTTCAACTAAAGACACTACAAAAAGAGAAAATAAATGTCCTCTTGCTCCCAAGGCTTTGAACATGCTTCTTGTAATCCTTTGAGGTGGACTTTGACCTCCATGGGCATCCTCCATTTGTGCCTCCACCTCTTCTTGAGCTTGATGAGTGGCCTCCATGTTCTCTTGGGCTTGATCTCCATCATACTCCCCGAGTTGGAGAGAATTCGACCACGAATTCTGGAGACCTACAGAAAAAGGAGTTAGATCGCTGACATTAAAAGTATGACTACCTAAGAATGTATCAGGCATATCTAACTCATAAGCATTGTCATTAATCCTCTTGAGGACTTGGAAAGGTCCATCCCCTCGAGGCATTAGTTTGGACTTCCTTTGAGTAGGAAAACGATCCTTCCTCAAGTGAAGCCAAACCCAATCGCCCTCATCAAACAACAATGCTTTTCTCCTCTTATTGGCAAGTTCAGCATACTTGCCAACCTTCTTCTCAATTCTCTTCTTGATGTCTTTATGCAAAGTTTTCACAAAAGAAGCCTTTTCATCCCCATCTTTGCACAAGACATCGTCAAGAAGGGGAATAGGAAGAAGATCAAGAGGTGTTAGGGGATTAAACCCATAGACCACCTCAAAAGGAGAATGGGAGGTGGTAGAATTTACTACTCGGTTATATGCAAACTCAACATGGGGTAGTAAATTCTCCCACACTCTAGGATTCCCCGAAATAAAGCATCTCAATAGTTGTCCCAAAGTTCTATTTACCACCTCGGTTTGACCATCGGTTTGTGGGTGGCAAGTGGTAGAAAATAAAAGCTTAGTTCCAAGCTTGCCCCACAAGGTCTTCCAAAAGTGACTCAAGAACTTAGGATCTCTATCGGACACTATAGACCTAGGAATCCCATGCAAGCGAACCACTTCTTGGAAGAAGAGGTTTGCAATGTGGCATGCATCATCCACTTTGTGGCAAGGAATAAAGTGAGCCATTTTTGAAAAACGATCCACTACCACAAAAATGGAGTCCTTTCCCTTTGATGTCTTGGGTAAGCCTAAGATGAAATCCATAGATATATCTACCCAAGGCATTGAAGGGATAGGAAGAGGAGTATAAAGACCATGGGGATGCATTTTAGATTTAGCTTTGCGGCAAGCTATGCATTTATCACACAAACTATGAACATGTTTATGCATATGAGGCCAAAAGAAATGTTCATGCAACACATCCAAAGTTTTAGCAACCCCAAAATGTCCCATTAAGCCCCCCTCATGAGCTTCTCTAACAAGAGATAATCTAATAGAGCATTGGGGAACACAAAGACGTTTTCCTTTAAAAAGAAAGCCATCTTGAATAAAAAAATCTTTGTGTCCTCCCTTAAGACACTCTTGATAGAGGAGAGAAAAATCAAGGTCATCATGATAAAGTTCCTTAATGTGATCAAAACCAAGATATTGAGAGGTTAAAAGATTTAGCAAGGTGTATCTTCTAGAAAGAGCATCCGCCACAATATTTATTTTGCCTTGCTTGTGTTTGATCACATAAGGAAATTGCTCAATGAATTCCACCCACTTAGCATGCCTCTTGTTAAGTTTGTTTTGGCTTTTCAAATATTTAAGAGATTCATGATCACTATGTATCACAAACTCTTTGGGAAAAAGATAGTGTTGCCAAGTAAACAAAGCCCTAACAAGTGCATATAATTCCTTATCATAGGTGGAATAGTTGAGATGACTTCCCTTCAATTTCTCACTAAAATAGGCTATGGGGTGGCCCTCTTGAAGGAGAACAGCCCCAATACCTATGCTTGAAGCATCACACTCAATCTCAAATGTCTTAGTGAAATTAGGAAGGGCCAAGATGGGAGCATTAGTCAATTTTTCTTTCAAAGTATCAAAAGCATTTTGTTGTGCTTCTCCCCAATGAAAGACCACATCCTTTTTCACTATGTCATTGAGTGGTGCGGCAATGGTACCAAAGTTTGGGACAAATCTTCTATAGAAAGAAGCAAGCCCATGAAAACTTCGGACCTCATTCAAAGATTTCGGTGTAGGCCACTTTTGAATGGCCACCACCTTGGTTTTGTCCACATGGACCCCTTTACAACTCACAACAAACCCTAGGAATTCTATATGATCAAGAGCAAACATACATTTAGCAAGGTTAGCATACAAATGTTCCTTCCTAAGGGTTTCCAAAACTTGCCTAACATGCAACCTATGGTCATTCAAAGATAAGCTATAAATGAGAATGTCATCAAAGTAAACCACAACAAACTTACCAATGAAAGGTCTAAGAACATGATGCATGAGGCGCATGAAGGTACTTGGTGCATTAGTTAAACCAAAAGGCATAACTAACCACTCATATAAACCAAAGTTGGTCTTAAAAGCCGTCTTCCATTCATCACCCGGTTTGATACGGATTTGATTGTAGCCGCTTTTAAGATCAATCTTTGAAAAGATTTTTGAACCATGTAATTCATCCAACAAATCATCTAATCTAGGTATGGGATGCCTATACTTAATGGTTATGTTATTTATGGCCCTACAATCCGAACACATTCGCCATGTGCCATCCTTTTTTGGCACTAAGATGATAGGCATAGCACAAGGACTCATGCTATCTTGCACCCACCCTTTTTCAATCAAAGCCTCAACTTGTTGGCGAATTTCCTTGGTTTCACTTGGATTGGTCCTATATGCGGGACGATTTGGTAAAGAAGAGCCCGGTATCAAATCAATTTGGTGCTCAATCCCTCTCAAAGGTGGAAGGCCATTTGGAGGATCTTGAAACACATCTTTGAACTCTTCTACCAAATTTTCCAAGCAATGAGGACTATCAACAAGTGTTTCTATGCTAAGAGTTCTAGGGATGGCTAAAAAAAGAGGATGATGAGCCACTATTTCCCTTTCAATGTCACGCCTAGACACAAGGAGTGTAGGCTTAGAACTCTTATCTTTTTTATCTTTTTTATCTTTTTCACTCTCCCTCTTTTTCTTCATGATAACTTGGTCCTCATGGACTTCTCTTGGAGAGAGAGATTTTAAAGTAACCTTGTGACCATGGAATTCAAAAGATAATTTGTTGGTAAAGCCATCATGTAAAACTTTTCTATCAAATTGCCAAGGCCTTCCCAAAAGAACATGAGTGGCTTCCATGGGCACAACATCACATAATACCTCATCTTTGTATTTTCCAATGGAGAAATGGATGAGGACTTGTTTATTAACAATTATTTCTCCTACTTCACTAAGCCATTGTAATTTGTAGGGCTTTGTATGAGAGATAGTAGGCAATCCAAGCTTATCTACTACTCTTGTACTAGCCACATTTGCACAACTACCCCCATCCACTATCAAGGAACAAATGTTGTTTTGAATAAGACATCTTGTATGGAAAATATTTTCCCTTTGACTTTCATCAAAAGGTTGTGAAACTTGTCCAAGAAGTCTTCTCACAACTAACAAGTCCCCTTCAAGTGGGCATTCACTCTCTTCCTCACTAGATGCATGAGAATGCAATGAATGTTTTGAAGAATCCGAATCATGCTCACTAACTACAATGCCCTCATGCATGTACATACTTCGTTTTGAAGGACAATTTGCAGCAATATGACCATAACCCATACATTTAAAGCATTTAGTGTTAGATGTTCTAGTGGGAGACTTAGGTCTAGATGTTGATGGCTTAGATTCCTTGGGTTTGAAAGAAGAATCTTTGGAAGGATGTTTTGAAAAAGAAGTTTTGTTTCTCCAAGACTTGGAGTAGTATCCATTATTGGAAGCATTTTTAAAAGAGTTTTTCTTAGCAAGTTGGGCTTCCACCTTCATTGCAAGATGAACTAAAGAGCCCAATGATGAATACTCTTGTAACTCAACAATGTCTTGGATATCCTTCCTAAGACCACTCACAAACCTAGCAACCATGGCTTCTTCACTTTCTTCTAATTCAATTTTAAGCACAAGCGTCTCAAGCTCCTTATAATATTCATCCACATTTAGCGTGCCTTGTTGAAACCGTTGGAGTCTCAACATGAGGTCTTTCCTAAAATGTGGGGGCACAAACCTAGCGCGCATATGATCCTTTAAAGAGTTCCAAGAGTCCACGGGAGGACCCTTGTGATAGATAATGTCCTTTACAATCCCATGCCACCATTTCATGGCATAATCACTAAACTCTAGGGTGGCTAGCTTGAGCTTATGCTCATCTTGGATCTCATGGATCTCAAAAATTTGTTCACACTTAGCCTCCCAATCTAAATACACATTTGGATCACTAGAACCATTAAAACAAGGTAGTTTGACCGAAGGAAGCTTGGACTTTGCATCATGGTAGAAGCCATTGCCGTAGTGAATTCTTTCCCCTTGGTGATGATGTCTTTGTCCATGGACTTGGGGTGGAGGTCTCCTTCTCCTATGCTCATCTTCACGGCCAACATCATTTGAAGAAGCTCTTGAAGATGGTCTATGAGAATGATGTCCATCATGGATAGAAAGAGATGGTCTAGTTTGTTTGACCTCCATCTTTTGCAATTTCTCTTCCAACCTTCTAATTGTTCTTTGAGCTTCATGTAATTCACCAAGAATTGAAGCTTTGGAAGGAGAATTCTGCTTAGAGGATGCATCACTTGAAGATCCAGCCATTTGTAATTAAAAAACAGCAAACACACAAAACAGCAAACAAGTTAAAAATTAGCAAAAACAGTGAGCTTTCCAATTGAAACTGCCGAAGTGAATTTAAGGCTGAAAAGATATCACTCTCAAAGAAATAATGTTCTTGCACCAATCTGATCTTGAGGCCTTGGAATCCTCAAATGAAATATGTCAAAGCAAGCACACCAATCTTAAGAGCAAACCACCACAAAACCAATGAAACAATAAAGACAAACAAGAAAAGGTATAAGCAAGGAAAGGTAATTGCAAAAGGAAAACTATGTGTAAGACAAACTCAAAGAGTAAGAATGAAAGACAATCAAGAAAATAAAGAACTCAATGAGAAAAGTAGGCACACAAAAGAATACCTAAGGAAAAGCACTAGAGTAGATGAAGAAAACAAAAAAAATTTAGCTACTGGAAATTTTTTTTTAATGCAAACTGTGTTTGATATTCACTGATTTAACTGGAACGTTGTAGAGCGAACTGGATTATGAAATTTATACCACAGAAACTTCAAGATGTTAACTCAAAAATGGCACTGGAATCAATTAAAAACAGTAAGCCAATTGAGAGAAATAAATTTTTTAAAATCACTGCCAGATTACCGTATTTTTTTCGGCAGGAATGTACACTTTTTTTATTTTATTTATCATTTTTTGTGTACTTCATATTTTTGAATGATTCTTTTTTCTATTCTTTTCTAACACTTTCAATATCTCAAATCCAGAATTTCAGAATTTTACAGTACGTAAATCAATTGCAATAAGGAAAAACAGTAAGCACTTTTTTCAGAAACAGAGGAATCCTAATAGGAATAAAAAAACAGGATGATGAACTAGCAAAAACATAATAGAAAATGATGTATTGGAACTTGTATAGGTCTAGAATACAAGTATGAACTCAATGCTAAAAAGAAAATGCTCAAAGGATCAACATCAATTCAGAAAAAATATATGACACCAAAGCAAGAAACAATCAAAACAATAAAAGTACTACTAGAAGTAATGACATATATGGAATAACATGACTAAGACAAAACTTAACAAGATTCAAAAATTAAAAGACACAACACAAATTGTAACAAGTGGAAGGAAGCTTAAGGTAAACTCTAGGAAGGATAATGCCATTCCAAAAGAGCAACCATACTCATAAGAATTATGAGTGCCATAAACCTTTCCACAAACACTTGGAGCAAAAGAAAAACAGCAAGAATACTCAATTAAAATTCTAAAACAGAAACTTAAATTGCAAGAAAAATTAAAGAGCTCTTGAAATAAAGTGCACACAACTCAACAATTAAACAAGAATGAACCTAAGACTCATGATACCACATGATGTGATTCCAATAGCCACATAGAACAAGATTCTTGACACTTTGAGGAATCACCTTGAGCTGGAAAATGTAGAGGCACTTTCTTAGAAGTTGGATCATAGTTCTAAGATCAAGAACTCACCAAAACAAGTACCAAATCCCAAACTCATTTGGATGAACCAAATATTGTCAAATTGAATCAACAAAGGAGAAGGAAAAGAACAAACCGAACAGAATTGAACTTCAAAACAAAAGAACCGAACAGAAATTAAAAACTAAACAGAAAATAGGTGCTGGAAAATTAAAGGAACCGAAACAAAAACAACTCAAAACTCAAGGCAATAAGAACAAATTGAAGAAGAAGAAAGGAAGGAGAAGAGAATGCTCATGAAGATGGAGGAATGGTTGGATGATCACGCCACTAGAAGAATGGATGCTCCTAGATGAGTGTGGAAGCCGCCACTTGAGGAAACCATGGTCCTTCAAGATAAGACTAGAGAAGAAGCTCAAAGCTCTCCAAATGCTCACTCCAATTTTGAGTATAGTTTCTTTAGATAAAATTCAAATCTGAATTTTACAAAGGAAGCACCTCTATTTATAGCCTAAGGTGCTGAAAAATAGGTGGGAAATTTCAAATAAACTCATTTGAAATTCCCACCAAAAACAAGTCACATGGGAGGTGTGACCTTTTTCTACTATGACACCTCCCAAAAACTACACCTACACCTATCTACTAATACACCCCCCTAAAGGTCCTATTTAAAACCTAAAAGATGCTATAACAAAAGAGGTTTCTAAGGTTTCCCTCTAAGCACCTTCAACTAAAGACACTACAAAAAGAGAAAATAAATGTCCTCTTGCTCCCAAGGCTTTGAACATGCTTCTTGTAATCCTTTGAGGTGGACTTTGACCTCCATGGGCATCCTCCATTTGTGCCTCCACCTCTTCTTGAGCTTGATGAGTGGCCTCCATGTTCTCTTGGGCTTGATCTCCATCAAGAGACCTCCCGTGGTTTCTTGGAACGATTTGAAAGAGTGTATGTGCCTTAGATTTGTGCCACAACACTTTAGGAAAGACCTATTGTTGAAGCTCCAACGGTTTCAACAAGGAACGCTAAGTTTGGATGCTTATTTTAAGGAGTTAGAAATGATTTTACTTAAAGTAGACATGGATGAGAGTGAGGAAGCTAAGATAGCTAGGTTTGTGAGTGGTCTAAGAAGGGATATTCAAGATGTTGTTGAACTTCAAGAGTATTCATCTTTGGGATCTTTGGTTCACCTTGCAATGAAGGTTGAATCCCAACTTGCAAAGAAAAATGCTTTCAAAAACTCTCCCAATGATGGCTACTACAACAACTCTTGGAAAAATAAAAAGGCTTTTTCAAACCTTCCTTCTAAAGATTCTTCTTTCAACTCTAAGGAGTCTAAGCCTTCTACTTCTACTAAAAAATCACCAATCAAATCGTCTAGTAAGAAATGTTTTAAATGTTTGGGATATGGTCACATAGCTTCTAATTTCCCTTCTAAAAGGAATATGTTTGTGCATAATGGGGTAGTAGTTAGTGAGCATGATTCTGATTCATCTAGGCATTCTTCACCTTCTAAGTCATCAAGTGAGATTGAGAGCGAAAGTCCTTGTGAAGGTGACTTATTGATGATAAGGCGAATGTTGGGAACAATTCTAAATCTTTGGATGATACCCAAAGAGAAAATATTTTTCACACCCGCTGTCTTATCACCAACAAGTTATGTTCCTTGATTATTGATGGGGGTAGTTGCACTAATGTGGCTAGTACAAGAGTTGTGGAGAAGTTAGCCTTACCCACTATCTCTCATACCAAGCCTTATAAATTGCAATGGCTTAGTACCAAAGGTGAAATCATGGTTAACAAACAAGTCCTCATTAACTTTGCAATTGGAAAGTATAAAGATGAGGTTTTATGTGATGTTGTGCCCATGGAAACAACTCATCTTCTTTTAGGAAGGCCTTGGCAATATGATAGACATGTTTTACATGATGCCCTATCCAATACAATATCTTTTTCCTTCAAAGTGCACAAGGTTATCTTAAAAACCCTCTCTCCCAAAGAGGTTCATGAGGACCAAATAAAAATGAAAACTAAAAGAGAAAATGAGAAAGAAAAAGAAGTAAGTACTAAACCGAGTCACACCACTTTATCCACTAAATCAATCATGTTGACTCGTGCTATGCCTCAAATTGAACCTCAAAGGTCTTCTTCTTCTTTATCTTTTTCATTACCTAAGGTTCCTATTTCAACACCAACTTGGTTAAAGAATGTTAGGGATGATTTTTTCATACCTTCTAATGGTTTTCACCATTTAAGAGGACTTTTTTCCAAAAAATATCATCATTCCCAAACAAGTTTTTCCAACTTGGTATGTCTATAGGACATCCTTTTCTGAACTCCCACTGCTTACACATTCTAAGTCATGTTTGCCTTTCTCTTATTCAACTATTAAATTTGATAATAAACTGACTTTGTTATCTGCAGGGATTCAGAATTCGTAAACGAATTCTCTCCAACTCGGGGAGCATGATAGAGATAAAAAAGAAGAGGATTTCACTAATGGAGGAAAAGGCCATCCACCCAAGCATTTAAAGTTCTTCCTTCTAGTCTTCTAAAAAATTAAAGAAGAATTAAATAAAGAGAAGACCAAGCCTAAAAGCCAACAAGAAGACTACAAGCATTCAAGAATGGGCTCCAATTAATATTTCTCTTTATAGTTTATTTTGTATAAATTTGTAAATAATATAGAATAGCTTTAGGATGTGCTAAAGAGGGAAACCTTTAATACACCTCTTTTGTATAGCACCTATAGGCGTTAGCTTTAGGAAAAATCTAGAAGGTGCCTCTTCACTCTCCATTTAGGCGTTAGAATTGGAAGAGTTAGAAGACTACCTTGTAAAGCTTCTCTTGTAAGCTTCTTTTGTAATAGATGACCGGTCCTTCTCCCTATAAAAGGAGGGCTTGGGTCTTTGAAATAATAGAATTGATTTTGTGAGTAAAGAACCTCTCCCAAATTGATGAGTGAATTGAGAGAGACTTGTGTCTTCTTCTCTTCTAGTCTTATCTTGAGTGCATTCTTGGACTCTCAAGTGGCGGCAACTGCACTCATTTTGAAGCCTTTTATCCTTCAAGTGGCGTGCACATCTCCAAGAGCTCCAACCACATAAGTTTCCTAGTTCTTTTCATCTTTTTCATCCATTTCCATTCCAAAACAAACTTTAAACATGTCTTTGATGTTTCTAATCATTTCAATCGGTAAAACTTGCTTGTTTTGTGTTTTTATTCGGTAGTTCCTTGTAGTTTGTTGTTCTTGTGATTTTGATTGAGTTTCCTTGAGTTTTAATCGGTCCATTTGTGTTCTCTCTTGTTTTAATCAATTCATATGCCATATTATGGGTTTCTATATGAGTTTGGCTTGGTTACTTGTGTTTTGGTGAGTTCTTGAATGATAAGAACATTGATCCAATTCTTAAAAAGTGCCTAATCATATTCCAACTCTTGTTGAATCCATAACATGTTCATATTATATCTCTATCATGTTATTGGAATCATATCACCTAGTTGGAAGCCCTTAAGGGCGTGCTGTAGGACAAGGGGCAACTCAAGGACAGGAGGAGTCCAGAAGCACTCGTCCCACCAAGGTCAGGAAATAGGGGAACGCTGGTCGTGTAGTCCAGGGGCGAAACAGAGTGGCCAGTAGAAGAGTAATGGGAAGCCATAACCGACGTAGGCTTGGGCCTTTTAGAGATTGGCCCCTCGGCGGAGTTCTCGTCTGACTCGATCACTATCGCTTTTGATATGATTCCACTAGCAAAGTAGAGATGATTCTTTGACATTCTATGGAATCAACTTGAGTTGGAGATAGCTTAGGCACTTTTAATAGAATTGGATCAATGTTCTATGTTTCAAGAACTCACCAAAACTTGCACCAAACACAAAACTCATATGGAAGATCCATCTATTGCCAATTGAACCGATTAAATTGTGTATAAAAGCAAAAGGACCGAATAGAAAGCTACAATACTGAAATTGAACCGAACAAAACAAAAGAAATGAAGAAGAATCAAATAGAAACAGCCAAGGAGAAGATGAACCGAAGCATATTCAGAAACAAGCTAAAATACCGAATGAAAAAAGCTAGAAAAGTAAACTAAGACATGTTTTAGCTTCAAATGAACATGGAGATGAAAGAAAGAAGAACTTATGGAGATGAAGGACTTGGTTTGGTGATCACGCCACTTGGATGGTGAAGGCTCCAAGATAAGTGAGCTAGTGCCGCCACTTGAGAGAACCAAATGCACTCAAGATAAGACAAGGTGAAGGAGAAGACAAAGTTCTCACAATTCTCTCTCAAATTGAGTAGAGTTTCTCTATTACCAATTTCAATTCAGAATTGTGAAGGACCCAAGCTCTCCTTTTATAGGAGCAAGGGTCGGCCAAATACAAGCTTATTCTAGAAGCTACCTACTCCTACAACACACACCCTTACTAAGCTCACGCTTACTTCTAAGCTCACACCTAAGTTCACCCTTATTACTAAGCTCACACCCCCCAAGCTCCTAAACTAAAGTCTAAAAATGCTTTTACAACAGAGGTGTCTCATGTTTCCCTCTAAGCACTTTTTATTACACAAGAAACTATAAAAAGAGAAAACAACCGTCCATTATTTCCTAATGCCTTGAATTGGCTTCTTGTAAGCCTTTGAGGTGGGCTAAAAATTCCTTGAGCGTCTATCACTTGAGCCTCTACCTCTTCTTGTCCTTGAATATTGGCCTCCATTTTGTCTTGATCTTGATCTCCATCAGCTTTACCCTTGTGAGGAAGTGGAGTGGGACCACAACTTCAGGAATGGAAGGAGTAGGCGGAGACGCAGCGGTGGCAGAAGCAAGGGCGTGGTGGCGAGAATTGCCCACATCCCTAGAAATCCCGCGGAGGCGAGCGAGGATATCAGTCAGTTTGGCCCGCTTCTCTTCACTCAGAACCATGCCTGCATACAAAACAAAAATACAAGAGAATCACAGGGATGAAACATGCGAATGCACGGAGGCAGAGCGCGCAAATGCGATATTACGATAACAAGAATCAGCTCCCCCAGAGTTTCGAAGGAAACCCAGAAACAGAGGGTGATCGAGACAGAGATTAAACAGAACAGACAGTTATCCAGAACCAGAATCAATAAACGAGTACGAATAGTAGTCAAAGTTCGTACCTACGATCGGATAGCAAGAAAATGCTGGAATGTATAGAGGAAACGCGAGAATGCTTGAGGAAGAAGGCGAAGCAATCAAAAGTTTCAGAGGATGATGGAACAAATGATTGGACGCGCGCGTTTTCGAAAGTTTAAAAGCAAACAAAGAAGCCTAAGCGACGTTAAGCCCTAGCCGTTGATAAAAAACACGTGTGCACAGATAAGACAGGCCCAGAAAGACGTCACTTTAGCGCAATATTTACGTCCTGTCACACAAAGCCACATAGGTCACCCAGGGCAAGGACTTAGCCTCTTCGCTGAACGAGTTACACCTCGAGACTGGGGGGCCTGTGTACCAACCAGTCCTTGGGCGTTGTTGACCATTGGTAATGTTGGTGCCACGTAAGCGGGTCCCACGAGCGGCGTGAGCCAGTATCTCGCAAAGCACGTGCGCCAAGGAGCCAAAAAGTGGACAGACATCGGTCATCAGGATGTACCGATGTGCCATTAGACAATGTGGAGAGATCAGACATCGGGAACCCAAACAGTAGAGCTAGGCCACGAGAGGTGGATCCCAGATCACACGCCAGTTATCAATAAGGGAGAAGCCTAGATCACGAGGGCCCATGCGTGTAGAGTGGATGACGCGTTCAGGTGTAACACAAAGTGTAGAGCCACTGGAAAGATATGACCTGCGAGGGTCACGTTCCAGGGATGAGCTGCATGCATGGCACGTGAACAGCTAGGGAACTCCAAGAGGCGGGTGACCCCAGAGATCAGGTGTACGAGGAGGCACCCAGGTGGTCACCCCGTCAGAGGTTGCACTCCAGTTAGGGACCCCACGCGCTAGGTTATCCTGAGAGTAAGGTAACAACAGTGTTGGGCCCACCCCATCAGAAAAGCCCATTTCGGGTAAAGAGGAAACCCTAGTTTCAGTCTATAAATAGTAAGGTAACAAACTGGCCAGGTACGCTATTCATTCTGCGCCGCTTAAACACATACAGTGACAGTTACACAGTTTCGGTGTTTCCTAGCCCTAGTACTGACTTGAGCGTTGGAGTGCAAACGGCCGCTAGGGCGCCCCTTGTCTTTGTGTTTTCAGGCATTAATTACAGGAACGACTTGTGCGAACGCAAAGATACAGGACGAAAGAGCGACATAGGCGCACGAAGGTATTTCGAGTCAACTGGCAGGAACAATGATCGAAAAATGTGGTCACTATAAGTGACCAAATCAGTGAGTCAAAAATGTGGTTTCTATTAATGACCAAATTATTGACCAAAAGTTATTTTTATTATTTAATGACCAAAATAATGACTACATTTTTAGTCACAAAAAATCGATCACAAAGTTTGCCACAAAATTGATTACAAAAAATTAGTCACAAAATCAATCACCAAATCAGTCACAAAATCGGTCATAGAAATTCAATCAAAAATCAGTCATAGAAAATCAATCACAAAATCGATCACCAAATTAGTTACAAAATCATTTAAAAAAATCAGCCACAAGATGGATAGCAATACTAAGTTTTTATTCCCCTAACAATTTCTGTATATTTCTCTCTTCCAATTTACGTGCTCATATTAACATTGTTGAATAATATTAATATTAATAAAATTAATAATTATTAAAATAATAATGATATTACTACTACTAATAATAATATTAATAATTATAATAATAATTAAAATAGTAATAATATTAATTTTAATAATATTAAATATATTAATAATAATTACAATAATAATAATAATATTAACAATAATTATAATAATATTAATAAAAATAATACTAATAATATTAGTATTAAGAATACTAATAATATTAATATTAATAACAACTATAATAAAAGTAATAATAATAATATTATTATTAATATTAATAATAATAATAATTTTAATATCAATAAAATATATTAATAATAATATTAAAAATAGTATTAATAATAAAAGTATTAAGAATAATAATATAATTAATATTAATATTCATAATAATATTAATAACATTAATAATTAAAATAATAATAATAATTTTAATATTAATAAAATTAATAGTATTTATAATAATAATTTTATTAGCTTTTATAATGATATAATAATAATATAATTGTAGTGAAAAATAATAATAATGATAAATATACTAGTAATAATAAAATCAGTTTTTTTTATAGTGCAAGATTTTAAAATTAGTCACTAAATCGATTATTGTTGGTAGTCACATATTCATACTAGTGCAAAATATAAAAACAACAATCATTTATTTAATGCGTTTTTTGGTCAGACACTGTCATTCAAAACGCGGTGACTTTTCAAAATTAATTAAGAATAAGGTTATTTGTAATGGTCGCATTCTTAAATCAAAGCGTATCGCTTAAAAATGTGGCTTTACCTAATAGTCACTTTCTTAAAACATTTTTTACCCTAACTCTAAAGCACGCCATTTACGTTTTCATACTTGTTTTCTTCTCTGGAACTTACCGTAACTCTCTCTTACTTTTGTTTTCTTGAATTGCTTGAAGGTCACAACTGTTTCATTGTCTGCTATTTGGGTTTTTGATGTGTCGTATTTGCTCTGTTGCTGTTGTCGTCACTGTTTCCTTCACGCACAAGGTTAGAGGTGTTTTAAATTTTTTTGAATTTTTTTCATGTTATTAATTTGTTTAATTTTTATTTATTATAATTTGCATTTTTTAAAATTTATATTATTTTTGTTTTTAGGTTAGAAAAGAATTATTAAATTATTAGATGGTAGATAGATTTATATTATTTAATATGTGTAATTAATTTAATGATTTTTAATTTGTATATTTAGTATTTATTATAATTTGTATTATTATTAACTTATATTATGTTAGCTGTTAGGTTAGAATAGAATTATCGACGTTGGTATTGAGTCCGAGGGTGTTCGACCCTCGACAATTGATACGTGCCGGTATTGAGTCCAGGTGTTTGACCCTCGGCAAACATGAGATAGAACACTCATTAGAAAACACCTGAATGACTATTATAGAATAGAATGGATCGAAATTGGATTAATTATGTTCGCATAAGTGATGAGTATAAAAGAGGAGTAGAAGAACTTATACAATTTGCACAACGTAACGCGAATAATAGTGGTCATGATGGAGAAATGAGGCGGTGTTAAGATTGATGAATATGAAGGCAATAAATGGATGGACTAATAAAAGTTTCATGGAATTGCTTCAGTTGTTGAAGGATATGCTTCCAGAGAGAAATACTCTACCTAATCATAATTATGAGGCTAAAAATATTCTTTGTTCAATGGGTATGGAGTATAAAAAGATACATGCATGTCCTAGTGATTGTATATTATACAGGAAAGATTTTGAATTGTTGAAAAGTTGTCCGAGGTTTGGGCTATCACGTTATAAGTTGAAACAAAAAGATGATGATACTATTGAAGAGATAGAAAAGCATGGATCCCAATGAAGGTTATGTGGTATCTTCCCATCATTCCAAGGATGAAGCGTTTGTTTGCAAACCCAAACGATGCTAAGAATCTTAGATGGCATGCAGATGAGAGGAAATGTGATGGCATGTACCGACATCCAACTGATTATATTCAATGGATGAAATTTGATGATGAGTTTTCAGAGTTTGGTAAAGAATAAAAAAATATTTGACTTGGTTTAGCTACATACGGAATGAATATGTTTGGTAATATGAGTATGAATCACAGTTCATGGCTAGTTTTACTAATTATTTACAACTTACCTCCTGGATTGTGCATGAAGCAAAAATACATGATGTTGTCTATGATGATATCCATTCTGAAACAGTTAGGAAATGACATAGATGTTTATCTAAGTTCCCTAATTGAAGATTTGAAGTTAATGTAGGATCAAGGTGTTGAAGTATTTGACGGATTTGCTAATTAAACAAGTTTATGTTCAGCCGGTTGACGCACTTGTTAGTCCCGCTTTCAAGAACACAAAGGGGAGTTGTGCGGCTCCTACAACATCACGGGAGGATATCATTGGCCAGACGAGCCAATGTGAGCTACTGGTAGAGGGCGGCATGCTTCCTCAGGTGGTGGCCATTGGAAAAGTCTATCAAGAGGCCACCACCTTACATAACGTTTCTCTCTCCCCTAATGTGGCGAAGGTAACAATTGAAAGAGTACGAGTAGCTTATGCTCATGTTCCACTACCTTCAAATGAGGTAACAATTGTGGCTGATGCATTTCAAACATTCATAGCGTGGCCCATACACCTCATTCGAATTATATCAAGACCTCCGGTAATAATTTCATTTCACTATACTAATTTATATTTATATATTACATCTAATTTAATACAAAAGTTCTTTATTTTGTAGAAACCTCGTCGGAAACCAAGTCCAAAAAAGAAGCATGAGGTTCCGATTGACGATCTTATAGCTTCCTTAGTTGCAGCTACTAGAGAGATTGTTCTAGACCCTTTGGAAGTTCCGTGGAATGATACGTTTTTTGAAATTAACATTGATATGGTACTGTATATATACATGTCAAATTTGTTAGAATTTGTAGTTGGGGATCAGGAGTTCAATATAAATATAATTCAATTTTTTATGATGTAAGTATCTTTACCTATATTTCAATTTACTTTATGTTAAATTATTATTGATTATGCTTTAACTAATAACTTGTAGGTTTTTGCATGGATTTTCTATCACTGGGGGGAATGAAGATGTGTATGGATTCTTAGATTCCTCATATACTAATCCCACTGGAACAAAGAAAACTGAAACCCAATCATACATCACTAAGACCCTGGAAAAAGAGGGGAAACAAATTTATTTATGCCCTTATATTAATGAGTAAGTTTAATTATAAGTAGTCAATTATTACTATTTCATGTTTTAAATATTTACTAACTATTTTCATGGATGATATAGGGGTCATTGGCAATTACTTGTCTTATCAACGGTTGATAAGACTGTTGTGTGGTTATGTTCCCTACAAAAGAAGTCATCCACACATCTAAAGAATATCACCGTATGTTACTAATTAAGCATCTACTAATGCGGTTTTTTATATTAATCAGTTCATGGCATGGATATAACATCCTAAAAGATCGATCCAATTCAAATTTTCAAAATCTGAAGTGGATGACACTAAAGGTTTGTAATTTTTGTCTTTCTCTTGTCATTGTTTATCAATATTAAATTTTACTTTTTATTGAATTATAGTGTAATAAATAACCAGGAAGCTATGAATGTGGCTATTATATTATGCAATGGACGGTTACCATTGTAAGACTAGGCCTTAAAAATTATTGGGATGAGGTAACATGATGGTAAATTATTTTATAATTCTTTAACATATATGTATCTTAACACTAATTTTTGTGAACCTTATTTTGTAATGCAGTTCTTCACGAATGAGCGACCAATGTCTTCAGAAGCCCTAGGATATGTGAGATATTCTCGATCCACGTATTTCCTAAATTTTTATAACTCTAGGGTAGCTGATGAATAATGTAGGAATTAGACAGATAGATAGATATATTATTAGTTTTTGTAATACATTTTTATCAATATATATAATTTGATTCTCTGAATTTATGTATTTGTCTAACTAGGTTATATTTGAACAGGTCAATTTAGATGGGAATTAGCATTAAACATAATGTACTAAAAAAATAACCATATACAACGACGACTATTTACCACAGCCACATTCTTATATGAACGCAAAGATTTATAAAGGGCGACTATGTTAAACAGCCGTACTCTTAAATGCATTACTCCTCCCTTTTAAAAATCATTCAGAAGCATATAATAATGCAGTTATTTACCATAGCTACCCTTATAAATCGGCATTTAATAATGCAGCTAAATAGTTGCCTTATTTTCTGTTGGATTTAAGACTACATGTACGTCAAATGTGACTAGAAAGTCGCTGTTTTAAATTGAAAATAGTCGCCATCTTTTAACCTTTCTGCACCAGTGTCACATATTCAGTCATTATGCATGAGTGACAAAGGAATTAGTGACTAATGTTGCTTTTCTTTTGTAGTGTAAGATTTTAAAATTAGTCACTAAATCGGTCACTGTCGGTAGTCACATATTCAGTCATTATGCTCAGTGACAAAAGAATTAGTGACTAATGTTGCTTTATCACTAAATCGATCACTATTTTAATTAGTGATCCATTTTTGTCATTTAGTGACTGATTTTTTTGTCATTATTTATGGTTTTTATTGTAGTGTTTTTTCACTCTGGATTAGCTCCAAGCCAAGTCCCAACAAATTTAGGTTTTGTAGTACTTAAAGGACTTTTTTCGCTCAGAGTCTCTCAAATTCGTTCAGGCTCCCAAACTCTATAATTTGATCCTTTATTGGCATAGATTTGCTAAGCAAATTTTTCGATACACTTAACGCTTAGAGGTTCTCTTTTTCATTTCTCTTTGTTACCAATTTGCTTAGCCTTGGATGCCTACGCTGAACAAATTGTCATTTTGTTACTCCTTTGTTTGGTTGCTCTTTTCTTTGATTTCTTGCAAGTTTCCATCAAATTCTGCATACACTTATTTCTTTTTAGGTCAAGCATGATTTTTTAAGGGAAGGCACTCTTTTCATAATATTTTACATGCAAATCATACATTTTCTATGCCTAATTTGATATGAAAATCAAGAACATTTGGCACTTATGAATAGTTGTAGTATGTAGTAGACCCTTTAAGCATCTAAAACTTTTATTCATGACAAACTATCTGATAGGTTGTTCATGATAAATTGTCTAATAAATTATTCATGATAAACAGTTTAATAAGACTTGTTAATTACATAATAGAATTAAGCTGAATGTCATATTTTTTTATTTGAATGATATGTTTTATCTTTGGTTTAAATAATATAAGAGTGGTTAGTAGAAGTTCATGTATAATAGACTCTCTAAGCGTCTACAATTTTGTTCATGCTAGACTATCAGATGAGCGTGTTGAATGTAAAAGATTTTGTTTGAAATAGTTAATTGTGAAAAAATAAATATTCATAATACATATACTTGCTAAAAATGCATTCAATCAAAGAGATTATATCTGGAAATAAGAAGATTTTATTTGCAAGTTTTGTGGAACAAAATAATACTAATAAAATTTCAAGAAATAAAGATATATTGATTATGTCTTTCAGAAATGTCATGCTTAAACAAATTTAATCAGTTCTATCAATATTGCGAATCTTTTTCTAGTATCACAAAATATCTGGAATGATTTTTTTTTATTATGTTTTGATTTGTTTTTACTAACCTAGGTTACAAATACTTTCTAATTAGTTTCTTAAATATATTTTTTAAGTAAAGACAAATTGAAAGATTACAAATATAATCTTTCTGTTTTGAGAGTCTAGTAAAAAAAGAAAAAGATAAAGATATGAAGATATTGCAAAATCAAAATTAATCCCTTCAAGTATCAAAAGATAGATTAAAAAAGTTATGTAAAGAGATTGAATGTGAAAAATAAAGCAAGGCAATTCAAGTTATTCAAGTGATCTTGTTGAAAATATAAGAGCCACATTGAGTGTCTAATCAAGTTGTTAGAACGTCTAGTCTATTTAGTTAAGTGATAAATCATTGCAATTCTTCACATTGTGAACTTATACCTTTGTGAGTTTTGTTTGTGCTCTCTTTGAGAGTATTCGGTGTTTTATTAAGAGTTCTTAATCTTGTGGGTAGGTTAAGAAAATGTAGTCTAGAGATGTGCGAATACTCATTGTAACTTGGAGATATGTGAATACTCGTTGTAACTTGAAGATGTGACAATACTTCTTGTAATCAAGTGTTTTGCTTAATGAAAACTTTTATGCAGCTGTTTAAAAGAATTGGATGTAATCCGAGTTTTGATGAATCAAGATAAATTCTTACGTTGATCTCTCACTTTCGCTACTCGTTGTTGCTTATGCTTTTACTACATTGTTTCTACCTCTTGACATATTTTGTGTGTTCACTTATCTACGACACTTAGTTCTGTTGACATGTATCTTCGTATTACCTATCCATATGCTATCCAAATGTTGGATGGATGGGATATGGAAAAGGAAGAAGAAGCCTACGTTGAACATAGCCTATATATTATATGTATTTTGAATACTTGTTTCTCACACTCCTTAATTCATGTTTGTTCCATCCATAGAGTATTCCTGATTCTCCCTGTTCGCTTTAAGGAATTCGCTGAGATGAAAGCATAAACTCTGTTAAGTCAGTCACATCAGGAGGAGACAACGTACTTATTCTTACACGTTGTAGAAGAAGCAAGTCATAAATTAGAACCATTCGTTTGCTAATCATTATGTCTAAAGTTTGATAATATATACATATGTTTACACTTCATGGTGGGGTACCTTAAACTTCATCCACACATTTTTATTTTATTTTCTCTATTTCCCTGAGTTTTTACGTGATTCACGTTTTGGTTGTGGGGGAATGATTCATATATATAGATGAGACTATTGTTTTCTGGTAGCACAGAAGAAACCAAACTTTAATCTCCTAGCTTCAAATTGTGTATTGCATCAGTCAAGTTTAGGAAGGCTGCATAATAATATATCAGAAAAGTGGTGAAAGAAGAAACTAGCTGTATTATAGAGATTGATGATGGTGAGAACCCCGAGTAGTGACAAAAATGGACTGAAGAAAGGAACATGGACACCAGAGGAAGACCAGAAGTTGGTTGATTATATTACTAGGTATGGCCACTGGAATTGGCGCCTGCTCCCCAAATTCGCAGGTAATAATATAGCCATAGCCAGAAAGTTTATACTCTAATCAGCACCCTCTATTCTTATATCAACACAAGTTAATTGCTATGTGGCTCTCATTTTTCTTTTACGGTTTGGTTTTCGACCAATGTGTAGGGAATATTCCATTTCATGAACTTGCTATATATCCATAGATTATACAGTGTGTAACGAATCCTTTGTGATTAGTTTTGCACTGGTTGTTGTTGTCAGGTCTTGCGAGATGTGGAAAGAGTTGCAGACTTAGGTGGTTGAATTACCTAAGACCAAACCTGAAAAGAGGAAACTACAGTGAAGAAGAGGAGGAAACTATCATCAAGCTTCACCGACATCTAGGAAACAGGTGTGAAACCTTTTCCCTATGATTTTATACACTGGCTTTATAATATCAGTAGTACATCTCTTTTTCTATAACTTGAGTGGAAAACAGAGAAATAGAAAAGGTAATAACAAAAATTACCTTCCATGTGATAAGCAATGTAATGCAAAGGGAGAAAGAGAATAAAAAACGTAAATAAATAGAAAACAAAACAAGTACATACTTATAATTTTCCAGCTTGAAATGAACTCAACGTTGGCTCTTACCCGAACGAATACTGTTCAGTCAGATAGAAAAACAATTTTTTTTTTATGTATATATACAGTCAAGTGTAAAGATAGAAAAGTAGTAATTTATGGAAGAAGAATAAAATCACTCCCCTTGGTGGAGTCAAAAAAAGCTAAGATAGCTGGAAAAATTTACATATTATTATTAATTTTAAAATTGAAATTATCCTTAATTTTTTTATCCACATACATTACAATAAAAAAATATTAAATATATATATATATATATATATATATATTATAAATAAAAATAAAATAATTAATTATAAATTTTGTAGTATAATAAATTATGTTGTTTAATATGTAATATGTTATAAATTTTATAAGATGATTATAAAAATCGATTATGTTATAAAAATCTGTAACATAATAGATTATATATTAAACTTAATCGACTATGTTATAAATTTTATAATATATATAACTAATTATTATAATAAAATAATATACTAATAAAATAAATATATTTCTATAATAATAATATAAATGTATTTATATAATAATAGTAAAAGAAAATAAATTAGTAATATACATATAAAAAATATGAAAGAATAATAATAATATTATATTTAAAATTTAAAATAGCAATGGTATATCAAAAAAGTAATAAAATTATAAATAATAATAGTAACTAGAATAAATTTTTAAAATTATAATAAAAAAAATTAAAAATATAAATTACATATTTAATAATAATCGAAATAAATTTATTAAATAATAATATTAATAATAATAAATAGAATTGATTTGATTTTATGAAAATATTTTGTATATTTGTAATAAAAATAAAAATAAAATGATGTTCTTACATCAAAATTTATTTGGAGTTGAAATAAAAGTTTTTAAAATTTATTACATTCTTAACTTTATGACTGAAATTTTTATTTTCATATAATTTTTCATATGTTAAGTAATTTGTAATTTGTTTGAAAATAATTATTTAACGATATTTCAAATAAAATTTATAAAGTTTTTTTTATTAACTCAAATATATATAAAAATATATATTATATTTTACTATTTAAATATTTTTAAAAATAAAAATAAATTTATATTTTATATATTTTAATAAAATTAAAAATTCTCTTTTATAATCATGATATCACTCACAAATTTTAATTAAAAAAAATTCACAAATTCACTTAAAATATCTTACTTCAAATAATTTTACTTTCTTTTCTTTCTTTGTACTCTTATTTTAAATCACAACAAATTTACTTTCTCAAATTTGCTTTCAATCCAAACAGAAACTTAACTACCGTAATAAATGAAAGTTGGACTTTTGTAAATGAAATGTGGAGATGTGACTGGGGCCATGTTGGTCCGCAAAAGGTTCGGTATGGATTGGGCATTTAACCATTCGTCCATTTAGTTCGTTCCGATAACCCGTCCTCTGGCTGATGAGTTGAGCAGCATAACTCTGAATTTTTTAATATTTTAATATTATTAAAATAAAATAACAAATATTTTTAAAGTTAATACATAATGAAAATTAATTACTATTGTTTTTTAATAGTTTAAATAATAATATTTTTTATGTTTAAATTTTACATATTTATTTAATGTAAATAATAATTTTATATTTATTTAGTTTATTTAAACATATTATCAGTGTAAGAAAGGGGTGAACTTGTAATATTTCTTTTAAGATTTTTTTTATGTGATTCAGGTTAACTGACCAATCATTATCTGAAACGAACCAATTCAACCAAATTTTATAATTAAATGAGCGAATCAACTCGTATTGTATGTGTCTATTCTAATTTCAATAACTTTATTTTGTATATTTATTAACAGAAAAAAAAAAGTAAAGTGTAACCATCTTACTTTAAAAACTTATTAATTTTTATAATTAGATAAACTCTTAATATCTTTACACTCAAAATTTTAATATAGTAGAATAATTTGAATTTTTGATGCAACTGTTTTCATTTTTTAAATAAAATATTAATTTATACAGTTTTATTAAGGCTTTAATATTTTTTAATTCTCTAAATTAGAACTATTATTTCTTTTGGTTCTCGAATTAAATATAATTTTGTAAAATGTTATTTTTAGTCTCCTAGGTTAGACGACGTTAATAATTATTGATGACATAATAAAAAATATCAACTTAACATTTCTTATTATAAGTGAAATATATTTTTTTAAGTTTACTAATATTTGAATATTTCATAATATATAAGTGAGTACAAACCTCATCTTATAAACTGATTTTATAAGGTTGAGTTAGACTTAAACTTCACTTCTTAATCTGATATTATAGTCATTTAAAGGCTATCATGTTGGGTTTATCAAGCCACTTGTTATCCGATTATTATCGAACTAAAGTTAAACTTAAAATTCACTTCTTAATAAATTTAAATATATTTTTACTTCTCCAAAATAGAGTTTTTTCTTTTATATTCTCTTGTTAAAAACTTTCATTTCTTTTATAAAATGTTAGTCTTAGTCTTTCAAGGCTAGGTAGTGTTGTTGACCGTTCATCACTATTCAAAAATTTTAGACAATCTACCCTAATACCTCATAATACTAACCTTTTCAACTTTATTCTCACACTCCAAAGTCTTAGTGAAAGGAAAAATAACTCTAGCATCAATCAAAATTTATTTATTAAAATCAAATTTCATTGTGTTATCTTGTGACACTTTTTCATCGTATTTATTATTATCAAAGAATGAATTGACGGCAACAAGTGTCGAGTGCACCTTCTCTAAGTTGCTCCAAATGGATTATGACTTTCCAACAAAGACATTGATGGAGTTCAAACAAGATAAGAACAATACAACTTGTTGGAGACTAAAGTCAGGTGAATGGTTATTGATCACCCTTTTGAATCTGAAAACAAATTTATTTGTGTATGACGACCAAAATGTTGTCCTTCTAAATAACATGAGAGTTCATAAAAAATTAATAAACTTTTGAAAAAATGTGTTACTCAATTATATGCATGTAATAAATATTGAGTAGACTATCATTTCTCACATCATTACCGTCACTAACGTTATCTAAACCTTGAAAATAAAAACAACATTATGCAAAATCAAAATACTCAGAAACAGCTTCTTTTTTTTAATTAGATGTCTAAAAGAAAATCAACTCTAAAAACATATTTAAATTTTTGATAAACTTTAAAACAAATGTTACTCAAATAAAACTATAAAGTAAATTTTGAGTGATCACAACAAAAAATAAAATAATTAGAAAGCAACAGTTTATAAATGTTCCAATCCTATTAAAAAAATATATTAAGCGTCAAAGTTCTCAAATTCTTATAAATCTATATTCTTTTTAATCTTTCTAATTTTAGATGTAGATTATGCTTTTTCATATATATCAAAAGCAATAAAACTTAATGTGATAAAAAAATGTCTTTACTGACACTCTCTGCGCTTTTGTCAGTGAAACCCTAGGAGCATATTTTAGTAGTGTGATTTCATGAGTGAAAAATACTTGTTATATCATATATGGGTATCATTGAGAATGAAATATTATTTATTATTCGTTATTCTGTCAGTATTTAAGGATCCTAAACTATTAACCATGGATTCATTATTAGCATGGAGTGATGATACTTAAATTAAACATTTGAATTTCATCATCAGATGGTCTGCTATTGCTGCACGGATTCCAGGAAGAACAGACAATGAAATAAAAAACTATTGGCACACCAACCTCAAGAAACGGTCTGAACAAGACTCAGCCACAGACTCTCAAGTCTCAAACTCATGTGAACAATCCCTAACAACAACAACTGAACCAAGCGGAAATACTTTCCAAAGCTTTAACTCCACGCAAGATTATTCCCCATTTTCCCAGAATTCATCATCCTCAATAACAAGCACAGAGTGTAACACTGTCACCATCAACGAAAATCTGGCTCCGCAAGATGAATTTGCCTTTTGGGACGCTGACACTGATCTTATGACCGGAAATTTCTGGTTAGAATCATATATGCGTGATATTTCGTACGTACCTAATGAGCCTGAGTACAGTTTTGACGCAGAACTTTGGAGCCATGATAACTGACATCTGTACACACGTTATTGAATTATTTTGTTGCTCAGAGCTGCTGCTGCTGCACTATATTCAATTATTAAACCATTACTGTTTAATTAATAATTAATGTTAGTATATTTTTGGCTTAAAAATTTATTTCTGGCTATGCGTATGTAGTATCCTTTTAATGGATTTAGTATATAATTCTTTTTAGTTTAACTTTTATAATTTTTATAAAACTTTTGAGGAGGGAAGAAGGTAAGTTTTTCATATCCTACGAGAGAATTAATACCTAAATCATAGCACTGACTTGAGCGTCGGAGTGCAATTGCAGGTACCCCCGACCGGCGAAGCGCACACACCAAAAGGAGGAAACTTGAAGGCAACCAACACGTCAACAAATTGTGTACCTAGTGGGTAGGTATTGCCTGGGCTCCATCATCCGTACAGGTACAATTGGCGTCCACCGTGGGACCGAGGTAATCTCTAGCTTTTCAAACACAATTATTTTAACAAGTAACGAGTGTGTCAACAAGGAACAATGCGAACAACGACCGTGTGGTGGAGGAACAAATAGCAATGATCCAAGCCCTCCAAGATCAAATGGAGGAGTTACGACAAAATGGAATTGCGGATCAATTACGTCATGAGGAGGATCGGCGTAGGCAAGAAGAAGAATGGCGTCGGCAGGAAGAAGAGGTGGTTAACTTAAAAGAACTTAACAAAAGGCTACAACAACGGCTTAGAGAGTCCGAATGAGAGGAACACTCCCACACGCCATTACCAACACCCCAAACTCATCAATCTAGAACAGTACCACTAACCCATCAAACACATCATACCCTCCATACACACCAGACCTGCCAAAGTTCCAAAACTTATGTTGCTCCCAACGACGAAGATCAGAAAGGCCACCCTTTCACATATGACATTATTGCTGCGCCACTCCCTAATAAATGGAGAGGTCTAACTATCAAGCTTTATGATGGTTCTACTAATCCGAACGAACACTTGAACATTTTCAAGACCCAAATGACTTTGTATACAACAGACAAAGTTGTATGGTGCAAAGTCTTCCCCACATCCCTCCAAGAGGGTCCACTAGGATGGTTCACCGGACTTCCTTCAAACTGTGTGACGAGCTTTAAAGTCCTGACAACGAAGTTTACTACACAGTATGCGACGAGCAGACCTCACCTCACCTCATCTATGTCCCTTCTCAATGTAAAACAAGAAAAAAGGGGAATCTTTGAGGACTTCATGGATAGATTCAACAAAGTCTGCATGGGAATCAGAAACTTGAATTCAGAAATAACAATGCATCACTTAGTCTCGACCATACTTCTAGGACGATTTACTGAAAGTATTATAAAGAGACCGCCACAAGACATGGATGAACTAAGGACGCAAGCCACCAAATTCATGCAGATAGAAGAGCACATCGATTATCATTGGAAAGAACAGGCCAATGCTTCGGAGAAGGAAAATGAGAAAAACAAAGGTAATCGTCCTCCCGTGGTAGAAACCGACCGAACCGAGGTCCTCGTTTTCAAACTAGGAAATTTTTTGGACGAAGCTTTACAGACTGAAGTCATTCCAACACTCAAGCAAGCACAAACGCCATGAAATGCTGATACTGCCAAACATTGCCAATACCATCGCAACTATGGCCACACAACCGAAGGCTTTCAAACGTTAAAAGATAAAATCGAAGAACTCATCCAAGCTGGTCACCTTCGCAAATTCGTTAAAACTTCCTTTACTGCTTCGCGGTGACCTCGGCGTGATACTGATTATTTCTCCAAAGATCGAGAACATTTCGGACGGAGAGACAGTCGAAACTGCGACGATTATCGACGTCCAGCACGACAAAGGGAAAGCGAAAGCCCAGTAAGAATTATGCGCCCGAAGTGAAAGGCCCAAACGAGGAAACCGGACCAGACAAAGGGTTCGGGAAGTCATCAATACTATTGTTGGTCCAGTCTCACTTGGTGTACCGGAGCAAGACATTAATTATATAGCAGGAGGCTTTGTAGGTGGTGGATGTTCTAATTCTGTAAGGAAAAAGCATCTAAGAGCAATACAATTTGTTCAATCTGTTGAACCAAGTGGTGTTCAAGCTTTGAAGAATCCAAACCCTTTGAAGGATGTTGAAGCCTTGGTTGTGCGTGCTGTTGCTGTGCTGGTTTAGTCTAATTCTGGGGTACTTTGAGTGTTGTAATCCACCCCTTGATCGAATCTAAAGCATAGGCATTCTCAATCTTTGTGAAAGTAAAATGTTTTTCAAACTAAGTTAAAACAACCGATTGTTTTGTCGAAACAATCGATTGTTTATAATTAGATGTTTTCAGAAAAGATTGAAAACTGTTTTTCAAATGGTTGAACTGTTAAAACCAAAACAACCGATTGATTCGAGGAAACAACCGATTGTTTGTTTTGGGACCATAACAGAAAAACTGTTTTATCTTTGACTGAGCTTTTAAATGATTTAACTGCTTACGCTCCAGTCATTAAATGCTTTGACCAATCTTTTAATGCAACTTAAGAGTTTGTTAAGATTTGATAACAAACTACATCTTTGAATATATTCAAAAAAACAGATTTGAGAATCATTCTTTTACAAGTTTTTTGCTAAGAGTTTTTGAGTTTTTCAAAGAGTAGAGATTGCTGAAAGTTTGTGATTGATCAAAGTTTGTGGAATAGGATTCTGCTTGTATTGATTTCATATTATCTTCTGTAACAAGTGTAATCCTTGTACTCAGTGAAACAAGTTTTCGTTTATGTGTTTGTTGAGATTGGTTGTGTGTTCTTGAGGGGATCAAGATCAGCAATCTTAGTGTTGGTGTGTTGGCCAAGAAGAGTGTGTGTCTTGAGGTGTTCAAGGTCACTTTCTTGGTTGTGGTGTAAGTGATCAAGTTGTGATTGCTTAGTGGATTTCCTCATAGGGTTTCTGAGAAGACTGGATGTAGCTCTGGATTTGGAGTGAACCAGTATAAACATCTGTGTGCATTCTCTCTATCCCTAACTCTTTAAATTCATTTTTGATATTTGTTAACTGGTAAAAACAACCGATTGTTTCGGTAAAACAACCGATTGTTTTTACTAGTGTTGTGCCTTTTGCTTTATGTTTTGAAAAACTGATTTCTTTATCAAGGTTTTCTTGAAGTAATTTCATTCAAGGCCGAAAAGTTTGTGAAAACTCTCTTTAAACAATTCATCCCCCCTCTAGTTTAAAGCCATATATTCTAACAATTGGCATCAAGAGCTTGGTTCTAGAAAGTTATTCAAGTTGATCCAAAAATATTTTTACTATGGCTGGAAAACTATCTTTTGAGGAAGGTGCTTCAATCTACAAAACACCTTTATTCTGTGGCTTGAATTACAAATATTGGGAAGCAAGAATGAAAATCTTTATGGAATCTATTGATCAAGGAATTTGGGATTCAATTGAGAATGGTCCTTACATTCTAAAGTTTAAAAAGAATGGTTCTTTCATTGCAAAACCTTGGTCTCAATGGACCAATGATGAATGTAAGATGGCCAAGCTTGATTGTACTGCTCAAAACATAATAGCTTCTGCACTAGATACTAATGAGTTTTTCAGGATATCAAAATGCAAAACTGCTAAGGATATGTGGGACACACTCAAGGCTGCTCATGGACACAATGAACCAAAGGAGGCAATGACAAAGAGTCAAGCAAGAAGGAAAAGAAGGCAAAACAAGAAAAGCCTCAACCTTTACTTCATGGCCAGAAAGGAGGATGACTCAAGTAGTGTAAGTTCATCAAACTCCTCAAACTTTGAAAATTATGGTCAATTGCTTCAAGCCTTTCAAGAAACACATGAAGAAGCCAACTGATTGGCTCTCTTGAACAATCGGTTAAAAGAAAAGAAAAGCTGGCTTGAAAATAGAGTAAAGACACTGGAAGAGGAATTAGAAAATTCAAAAACAGATTTTGAAAATCTTGAAATCATTTACAAAAACTCCTCTTGCAAGTGTGATACTCTAGTTTGTGAAAATTGCGAAAATCTTGAAAAGAAGGTCCACTATCTTGTTAAAATTGTGGATAAGCTTTGAGAGTGTTCTAGCATCTCAAAACTGTGTTTTTGGAAAAGCTGGATTGGGTTTTAATCCACAAAACAAACAAGATAGATTTTCAAAATCATTTTCGAAAATGCCAGAAAAACAATCGATTGAACCATCGAAACAACTGATTGTTACATGCTTCTATTGCATGAAAAGAGGCCATTCTGTGAGGTTCTGTAAAATCAGAAAATATGTTGTTCCTAAAGGTCTTATGAAGTGGATTCCTAAGAGTAATAAAGCTTTAATTGATGAGTGTAAACCAAATGGACCCACATTCATAAGGGGACCAAATCTTTGTACTTGAAAATCTTTTTTGTAGGAAATCTTGGAGGAGAGCAAGCAACTGTGGTACTTGGATAGTGGATGCTCCAAGCACATGACAGGGGACAAATCAAAGTTCCTGAGCATCTCCTTTAAGCAAGAGGGTCATGTCACCTATGGAGACAACAACAAAGGAAGGATTCTTGGGAGAGGATCCATAGGAGACAAAGACATCTTGGTAATCCATGATGTGCTTTATGTAGAAGGCCTAACGCATAATCTACTAAGCATTAGCCAACTATGTGACAAGGGATATCAAGTGATGTTCAAGGAAAACACATGTGAAATCTGTCTACCCAACACCAAAGAGGTAATGTTGGTAGGTAAGAGAGTTAATAATGTGTATCTTCTAGATATCTCTTCACTATGTTCAATTGGATGTCTTCTATCCAAGCAAGATGAATCTTGGCTTTGGCATAGAAGAATTGCTCATATTCACATGAATCACTTGAACAAGCTAATTTCAAAGGATCTTGTGATTGGGCTGCCAAAACTCAAGTTTGAGAGGGATCACATTTGTGAAGCATGCCAAAAAGGGAAACAAGTGAAAAGTTCTTTCAAAATTAAAAATGTTGTTTCATCTTTGAAACCTCTTGAACTTCTTCACATGGATCTCTTTGGACACTCAAGAACTATGAGTCTTGGTGGAAATTACTATGCTCTTGTTATTGTTGATGACTTTTCTAGGTACACTTGGACTCTTTTCTTGGAATCAAAGAGTGGTGCCTTTTCTGCTTTTAAGAAGTTAGAAAGAAGGTTGCAGAACACAAAGAACAGCAACATAGGTTCTATTAGAAGTGATCATCGAGGAGAATTTCATAATGAGAAGTTCAACAAATTCTGCGAGAAGATGGGGATTCTGCACAACTTCTCTGCTCCAAGAACACCACAACAGAATGGAGTAGTAGAGAGGAAGAACAGGTCTCTTGAAGAGCTAGCAAGGACAATGCTTAGTGAATCATCACTTCCTAAGTACTTTTGGGAAGATGCAGTGAGCACCTCATGTTATGTGATGAATAGGGTGCTTATAAGGCCTATTTTGAAGAAAACTCCTATGAACTCTTCAATGGAAGGAAACCTAACATCATTCATCTCAAAGTCTTTGGCTGCAGCTATTTCGTTCTCAACAATGGAAAGGAAAACTTGGGAAAGTTTGATGAGAAAGCGGACCTTGGTATCTTCATAGGGTATTCACTCACAAGTCGTGCATATAGAGTCTACAACAAGAGGTTGATGACTGTAGAAGAATCAGTTCACGTTGTCTTTGATGAGGTAGATCAAAGAATCAATCAAATCCCAAAGACCAGTGTTGAAGAAGATGAACAGAGTATCAGTTTGGAGAAGCTGGAAATCTGTGCAGAAAAACAACCGGTTGATTCGCAGAAACAATCGATTGAAATTCGGCAACAGAGTGAGCTGCCCAAGGAGTGGATGATTCCTAGAGATCTGTGAGTGGATAACATCATAGGGCAGATAAAGGAAGGTGTCTCCACACGTAGCTCCATCTCAAATTTCTGCAGGCACACAACTTTTGTCTCTCAAATTGAACCAAAGTCAATTGAGGAAGCTCTCAAGGATGAGAAGTGGGTTGAAACTATGCATGAAGAGTTGAATCAGTTTGCAAGGAATGAGGTATGGTTTCTTGCCCCTCAAACTAATTAAATAAATATTATTGGTTCGAAATGGGTTTTCAGGAACAAGCTAGATGAGGATCGTGTGATCACAAGGAACAAAGCAAGGCTAGTTGCCAAAGGCTACAATCAAGAAGAGGGCATAGATTATGGTGAAACTTTTGCTCTTGTTGCTAGATTGGAGGCTGTGAGGCTGCTGTTGGCTTTTGCGTGTATGAGTGGTTTCAAACTCTTCCAAATGGATGTCAAGAGTGCCTTCTTGAATGGCTACATCAATGAGGAAGTCTGTGTAGATCAACCACCGGGCTTTGAAGATCATAAGTATCCCAACCATGTCTTCAAGTTGAAGAAAGCTTTGTATGGACTGAAGCAAGCTCCAAGACAGTGGTATAAGAGGCTTAGCAACTTCCTGCTATCTCATGGATATGAAAGGGGAATGGTACACAAGACTCTCTTCATCAAGAAGTCAAATGTAGAAATAATTCTTGTGCAAATCTATGTTGATGATATCATCTTTGGTGCTACACAAGATAGTTTGTGTGAAGAATTTGTGGCTGCAATGAAAGGTGAGTTTGAAATGTCTATGATGGGAGAACTGTCTTTCTTTCTTGGATTGCAGGTTAAGCAAACAAAGGATGAGATCTTCTTAAGTCAATCAAAGTATTGCAAGGAGATTCTCAAGAAATTTGAAATGAAGAGTTGCAAAGAAGTAAGCACTCCAATGCCATCAAGTTGTTACATGGATGCGGATGCTGCTGGAAAGGGTGTAGATTAAACAAAATACAGAGGATTGATTGGATCTTTGCTTTATCTAACAGCCAGTAGGCCGAACATCATGTTTGCGGTGTGTCTATGTGCAAGATATCAAGCAAATCCTAAAGAGTCACACTTCAAAGCTACAAAAAGAATTCTGAAATATCTCAAAGGAACATCATCTGTTGGATTATGGTATCCTTCTCACTCTCAAATTCATTTAATTGGTTATTCAGATTCTGACTTTGCAGGTTGCAAGCTAGATAGAAAGAGCACAAGTGGTACTTGCCACCTTTTTGGCTCAAGCCTAATCTCATGGCATAGCAAGAAGCAAGCATGTGTTGCTCTCTCTACTGCTAAGGCTGAATACATTGTTGTTGGAAGCTGTTGCGTACAGATTCTATGGCTCAAACAACAACTTGCAGACTTTGGATTACAAATCAGCAAGGTTCCTTTGATGTGTGATAACACAAGTGCCATCAATCTTACCAAAAATCAGATTCAGCACTCAAGGACCAAACATATTGAGATAAGGCATCATTTCATTAGGGATCATGTAAACAATGGGAACTGTAAGGTAAAGTTTGTGGAGACCAAACTGCAGTTAGCTGACATCTTCACAAAACCTTTACCAAAAGAGAGGTTTTTCTTCTTAAGAAATGAGTTAGGTATCCTTGATCTTAATAATCTCTCCTAAATCTGTTTTGATACATGCTAAAGTCTATTTGTGAAGACAAATAGGGGGAGAATTAATTGGTTCTTGTATATCTTTATTTGATACTGTATAATCTGTTAAAATCTCTAATATAAAAGTGTTTTTTGCTGTTGTAGATAAAAACAACCGATTGTTTCGTGTAAACAACCGATTGTTTATCATGTTTTATGCCTTGAATATATAAAAATCTAACCTGCTGTTGTAAGAAGCATTGGATAGTATAAATCCTATTTTTTTGCAGGTACTGCTTCAGATTCAATCAGATCAAACGCAAGCACCAGGGATTTGTCTTCATCAAATAGGGGGAGATTGTTGAACCAAGTGGTGTTCAAGCTTTGAAGAATCCAAACCCTTTGAAGGATGTTGAAGCCTTGGTTGTGTGTGTTGTTGTTGTGCTGGTTTAGTCTAGTTCTGAGGTAGTTTGAGTGTTGTAATCCACCCCTTGATCGAATCTAAAGCATAGGCATTCTCAATCTTTGTGAAAGTAAAATGTTTTTCAAACTAAGTTAAAACAACCGATTGTTTTGTCGAAACAACCGATTGTTTATACTTAGATGTTTTGAGAAAAGATTGAAAACTGTTTTTCAAATGGTTGAACTGTTAAAATCAAAACAACCGATTGATTCGAGGAAACAACCGATTGTTTGTTTTGGGACCATAACAGAAAAACTGTTTTATCTTTGACTGAGCTTTTAAATGATTTAACTGCTTACGCTCCAGTCATTAAATGCTTTGACCAATCTTTTAATGCAATTTAAGAGTTTGTTAAGATTTGATAACAAACTACATCTTTGAATATATTCAAAAAAACATATTTGAGAATCATTCTTTTACAAGTTTTTTGCTAAGAGTTTTTGAGTTTTTCAAAGAGTAGAGATTGCTGAAAGTTTGTGATTGATCAAAGTTTGTGGAATAGGATTCTTCTTGTATTGATTTCATATTATCTTCTGTAACAAGTGTAATCCTTGTACTCAGTGAAACAAGTTTTCGTTTCTGTGTTTGTTGAGATTGGTTGTGTGTTCTTGAGGGGATCAAGATCAGCAATCTTAGTGTTGGTGTGTTGGCCAAGAAGAGTGTGTGTCTTGAGGTGTTCAAGGTCACTTTCTTGGTTGTGGTGTAAGTGATCAAGTTGTGATTGCTTAGTGGATTTCCTCAGAGGGTTTCTGAGAAGACTGGATGTAGCTCTGGATTTGGAGTGAACCAGTATAAACATCTGTGTGCATTCTCTCTATCCCTAGCTCTTTAAATTCAGTTTTGATATTTGTTAACTGGTAAAAACAACCGATTGTTTCGGTAAAACAACCGATTGTTTTTACTAGTGTTGTGCCTTTTGCTTTATGTTTTGAAAAACTGATTTCTTTATCAAGGTTTTCTTGAAGTAATTTCATTCAAGGCCGAAAAGTTTGTGAAAACTCTCTTTTAACAATTCACCCACCCTCTAGTTTAAAGCCATATATTCTAACAATAGACAATTGCAATATGAGACCCAACTTAAAGAAAGGGATGAACATTTTTCTTTGATGAAGGAAAATTTGAAAATGGTTAAAGAAAGGGATGAATACAACAAATCGAAAAAAAGTTCTCATGCATCTAGCTCTAGGGGAGATGATTCTTTTGGGGAACAAAACCTTAGAATTAATGACTATTATCAACCACCTCCTAGGAGAGCTGGAAAAGAAAGACAAGAAAGCACTAAGGAGGTTATTGTAGATCTACCTTATTTCCATGGGAAATAAAATGTAGAAGCTTATCTAGATTGGAAAATGAAGGTAGAACAATTGTTTGCTTGCCATAGAGTAAGTGAGGAAAGAAAGGTACCCCTAACCACCCTAAGCTTTCAAGGTAATGTTATGTATTGGCGGACTGCCCTTGAGCAAGATAGGCATCTTCATAAGGATCCTCCCATAGAATATTAGAATGATCTTAAGGGAGCCTTAAGACGCCGCCATATTCCCTCTTATTATAATAGGGAGTTAATGGACAAGCTCCAAGGACTCAAACAAAAGACTATAAGCGTAGAGGAATATAGGCAGAAAATGGAATTATATATGATGAGAGCCTCAATTAAAGAGTCTGATTCCACTACCATAGCAAGGTTTTTGAGTGGACTCAATCTTGAGATTAGAGATAGGGTTGAACTTTTACCCTATAGAGACTTGAATGATTTAATTCAACTTTGTATCAAATTTGAACAACAAAATTCGAGAAAAAACTTCAAGTCATAGGGAAGGTTCATATTCTAACTCTTATCCCAAGAGAGAGCATAAAAGGGAGGAAACCATAGAGGAAAAACCAAAAGAAACTCCCACAAATATAGGTAAAGATGTGATAAACCCACAACCCCATAACAGAGACACCAAATGTTTTAAATGCTTTGGAAAAGGTCATATAGCTGCCCAATGCCCAAATAGGGGAACCATACTCTTAAGAGGGAGGAACGAATATAGCAGCCAAAGTGATGAAGCTAGTGAGGAAGAAGAAAAAGAGAATAGTGAGAGGGTATATCCATGTGAGGGAGAGTTAATGATGATTCGTAGAACCCTCAACAACCAAGCTAATATGAACCAAGAGACACAAAGGGAGAACATTTTCCACACAAGATGTAAAGTTTTTGAAAATGTGTGTTCTCTCATTGTGGATAGTGGTTCTTGCTGCAATTGTTGTAGCATTAGAATGGATGAAAAGCTGAATCTACAAGTAATACCTAATCCTAAACCTTATAAACTTCAGTGGATAAATGAAGATGGGGAATTAACTGTAGATAAGCAAGTGAAAGTCGAGCTCTCTGTGAGAAACTATAAAGATAAAGTTTTATATGATGTAGTTCCCATGGAAGCTTGTCATATTTTGTTGGGTAGACCTTGGCAATTTGATAAGAAAACTATGCACAATGGTTTTACCAATGACATTATTGTTGAACAAGATGCTTTGATGTCTCCAAATCCAAGTGGAAAGCTTGAAGACCATGTTGTTGTTGTTGTGTGTGTGTGTCTAGTTGTTTGAACTTGTTAATTCACTCCTTAAGTTGATCCAAGTTCATTTGAATCTTTAATCTTTTGAAAAGATGGGTTTTACAAAAAGTTGTTGAAATTTCAACAAGTTGAAATTTTGAAACAACAGGTTGTTTTGCCTTAGCAGTTTTTGAAAAGCTTGACTTTGTTGTCAAGTCAATTCAACCGATTGTTTCGACAAAACAATCGATTGTTCTTCTGAAAACCTTAACAAAATTTTGTTAAGTATTTTTAATATGTTTTAAATGATTCTAACTACCTTGACTCCTTTATTAAATGTTTTTGATCACTTGGTTGGTCTATATAAAGGTGGTTTTACGCTCCTAATCTTGGAGTAAGAGAAAATTTTATCAAAACAATTTTTCCAAGATTTGAAAGAGCTTTGGATCATTCTTGAGTGTGTGGAATAGGATTGGGTTGTAATTCTAAACTTTAAGCTTTGTAATACCCAAGTGTATTTTATTCCCTTCTTCCTTGATTACTGTATTTCTATAGTTGTGTTGCCAAGTAGTGTTGTGTGTTCTTGAGGTGTTCAAGATGAACATTCTTGGTGTGGTTTGCCAAAGGTAGTGTGTTTCTTGAGGGGTTCAAGGTCACTACTTTGGTGTGGGGTGTTTGTAATCTGGTTTTGATTGCATAGTGGTTTACCTAGTGGTTTCTGGGGACTGGATGTAGCTCTTTGTGTAAGAGTGAACCAGTATAAATTGCTTGTGTGCTTATCTCTTACCCTTAACTCTTTAAATTCTGTTTTTAAGTTGTTTAAGTTCTAACTGGTATAAACAACCGATTGTTTCGAAGAAACAACCGATTGTGTTTCTAATATCATCTTAAAACATTTTTGGGTCTTTGTTTCCTTGATTTTTCTCTCTGTAATTCAGCATTGAATTTCATTATTCTTTCAAAGTTTGTGAAAATCTCTTATAAACAATTCACCCCCTCTTCTTTAAGGCCATATATTCTAACAATTGGTATCAGAGCTTGGTTCTTGAAAGATATTCAAGTTTGATCTTAAAAACCTTTTTCTTATAGCTGAAAAATTACCTTTTGGGGAGGGTGCCTCAATAAACAGGCCACCTTTATTTGTAGTTTGAACTATCAGTTTTGGAAGGTTAGAATGAAAATCTTTGTTGAATCACTAGATAGAGGAATTTGGGATGCAATAGAAAATGGTCCTTTTATTCCTATGTTTGAAAAAGATAATGTTTTCTTTGAAAAACCTTGGTCCCAATGGACTGAGAGTGAAAGTAAAAGAGAAAAGTTTGATTGCATTGCAAAAAATATTATCACCTCTGCCTTAAATTCTAATGAGTTTTTCAGGGTCTCAAAATGTGGATCTGCTAAAGAGATGTGGGATACACTTGAAGTAACTCATGAGGGAACGAATGAAATAAAGAGAGCAAGGAGAAGAAGTCAAGCAAGAAGGAAAAGAAAACAAAATAAAAAAGAAGCCAATATATGTTTTATGGCCAAGGAAGAAGATGATGCAAGTAGTGTAAGTTCTTGTACTTCTTTAAATGCTAAAAATTATAGTAAACTTTTTCAAGCTTTTAAAGAAACACATGAGGAAGCTAACTGATTGGCAATCTTGAAAACCCGGTTAAAAGGGTTAAATAACTGGCTTGAAAACAGAGTCAAGGCACTAGAAGAAGAGTTGGAGAATTCAAAAACTGATTTTGAAAATCTATAAATGCTTTACAAGAACTCTTCTTGCAAGTGTGACTCACTTGTTTGTGAAAATTGTGAATCTCTTGAAAAGAAGGTTCACTACCTTGTGAAAACTGTGGATAGGCTTTGAAAGGGTAAATCCAACTTTGAGACTATCTTGGCATCTCAAAATTGTGTTTTTGGAAAAGTAGGTTTAGGTTTTAATCCACAGAGCAAGAAAAGTGAGTTTTCAAAGTCTTTTTCAAAACTGCTAGAAAAACAACCGATTGAAAAATCGAAACAACTGGTTGTTACATGTTTTTATTGCATGAAGAGAGGCCACTCAGTTAGATTCTGCAATATTAGGAAGTTTTTTGTTCCTAAAGGTATTTTGAAATGGGTTCCTAAGGTTTCTGAGGTTCCTAAGACTTCTACTAACATAATTGGACCCAAATTCATAAGGGGACCAAATCTTGCTTCTTAATCTTTTCTTGTAGGTATCCTTGGCAGCTAAGAATCACTTTTGGGCTTGAAGAATGACTGCTAAAGGGAAGAATATCAAGAGTAAAGACAATCTTTTTACCTACACTTTTCAATTGTATATGTTTTGTAGGGTTCTTTGAATGTTAAAAGACATCCTTGGCACATGCATAGTGTTGATCAAAAGAAACTTCAAAGAGAGTATGTGTGTTTTCATTTCTCAATTTATGTAAGTGTGTCTTGTGACCAAATGAACATCTCAAAGTCTTCTTTTTGGGTGACTCTATTGGGGTTCTCTATGCAAAGGTATGAACAAATTGCATACTGCATTTTCATCAATTTAAAAGGTAATTTTTGGTTATGAAAAATGTTCTTTTTACTGTCACAGTAAAACAACCGATTGTTTTTTCGAAACAATCGATTTTTTTTCCTCTGGCACCTTTGTATAATGCTACGAAGTTTGCTTATGCGTGATTAAACCGTTCCTCTTTTTCAAATCTTGCTTTTGGACAAATATACATTGAGTGTGCCTCAAAATTTGATAATAAAAGATTATATCCACTTGTTTTCTTGAAAGCTCTATATCATTTTCTATTCTTGAAATGTCAACATTGTTTGTACTGCTGGTCTACTATATTATCATTCTGATTTCTGCTTTGTACAACCCTTCTCATTGTTTATTTGTGAGAGCAAATATGGGGAGCTGTTTATGCTTGATTTGGTTGTATAAGATAGCTTTAAAACTGATGCATTATGTTGTTGCTTCTCTGCACTTGAAAGCACTTGATTACTTTAATTTTTCTGGTTTTTCTGCTAATGTTGTATATGCAGAAAACTGGTTTGTGTGTGTCTTGTTATCTTGCTACTATACTTGCTTTGTATATGCATCAATTTTGTGTTGCAGGACCTTTCAAGTACAAGTGTTATGTTGAAGACTAATCAAAGTGATGCAGGAGCTTTGAAGATCATCAACATCCTAACCATGTATACAAGCTGAAAAAGGCATTGTATAGGCTTAAGCAAGCTCCAAGGCATATGAGAGGCTTAGTAACTTGTATATGTTCATCCTATGTAAAGTAAGTTGTATATGTTCATCCTATGCTTTTGGTTTCATAAGACCAAATGAAATTCTAAACATGCTTGAGGTAATGCAAAGGTATGAATGTATTTCATTATGCATTTCCCATCACTTGGAAAGATTATTTGCTTTGAAAAATAACATTTGTGTTGTCTCAGAAAAATAACCGATTGTTTTCACGAAACAACTGATTGTTTTACCTCTGGCACATTTGAATAAAGTTGTTATTATTTCTTATGCATGATTACAACTTTTTCTTTTCTTTCATAACCCATTATGAGTCAAATATGCATTCTTTGTGCCTCTGAATTAGATCATAAAGAGATATTTTTTTTTCTTGAAATTTTAAGCTTTTTATGAATGGCAACCACATTGGTGGTCATGGGGTTGATGAATATTTGTGAATGTATCTTTGGAAGGTTTGCTCTTAATAGAAAAAGAATATTTCTACCAAATCCACCTCTTGAGAAATCATTTGACCAACTTGAATTGTTGGATGAAGAAAAGATAGGGGGAGAAATTGTGATCTCCTTACTGAAATTTCTGGGGTCTATGGTACTTTGATTCTACTGCTGTCACAGCTCTGATACACCATAGATTTTGCTACAATTCTGACATGGTATCAAAGATTTGTTGATACAATGGTGCTACTACACACACTGGTTTTCTGGTTTATTATGTTGTTGCTATATGCTGGTTTTCAATGATGGAAAACACTTATGCAAACAGGTTATTCTATTTTTATCCCTTCTTCCATTCAATTTGTGAAGACAAGTAGGGGGAGAATGGTGTGGTTTTATGTGTTGTATTGGTGCTGCTACACTCTGGTGTTATCTAGATTTATCATGGTTTAAATTATGTTGTTGTCATGCTCTTATTCACCATAGTTTTGTTGCTCACAAGTCTCATTTTGGAACTGGTTTTTATGGGGGACTGGTTGGGACTGGTTTTTCTGCTTAAAGGCTTATGCAGAAAACTGGTTTTGTGTGCCTTGGTATCCTGCTGATATACTTGCTTTGTATATGCACAAATTCTATTTTGCAGGATCTATCAAGTTCAAAATCAACAACACAAACAAACCAGGGATTTGTCTTCATCAAATAGGGGGAGATTGTTGAACAACATGCTTTGATGTCTCCAAATCCAAGTGGAAAGCTTGAAGACCTTCTTGTTGTTGTGTGTGTGTGTCTTGTTGTTTGAACTTGTTAATCCACTCCTTAAGTTAATCAAAGTTCATTTGAATCTTTAATCTTTTGAAAAGATGGGTTTTATAAAAAGCTGTTGAAATTTCAACAGGTTGAAATTTTGAAACAAGTTGTTTTACCTTAGTAGTTTCAACAGGTTGAAATTTCGAAACAACAGATTGTTTTACCTTAGCAGTTTTTAAAAAGGTTTTGAAAAGCTTGATTTTGTTGTCAAGTCAATTCAACCGATTGTTTCGACAAAACAATCGATTGTTTTTTTGAAAACCTTAACAAATTTCTGTTAAGTAGTTTTAAATGATTCTAACTACCTTGGCTCTTTTATTAAATGTTTTTGACCACTTGGTTGGTCTATATAAAGGTGGTTTTACGCTCCTAATCTTGGAGTAAGAGAAAAAGTTTATCAAAACAATTTTTCCAAGATTTGAAAGAGCTTTGTACCATTCTTGAGTGTGTGGAATAAGATTGGGTTGTAATTCTGAACTTTAAGCTTTGTAATACCCAGGTGTATTTTATTCCCTTCTTCCTTGATTACTGTATTTTTGCAGTTGTGTTGCCAAGGAGTGTTGTGTGTTCTTGAGGTGTTCAAGATCAACATTCATGGTGTGGTTTGGCAAAGGTAGTGTGTTTCTTGAGGGGTTCAAGGTCACTACTTTGGTGTGGGGTTTGTAATCTGGTTTTGATTGCATACTGGTTTACCCAGTAGTTTGTAGGGACTGGATGTAGCTCTTGGTGTAAGAGTGAACCAGTATAAATTGCTTGTGTGCTTATCTCTTACCCTTAAATCTTTAAATTCTGTTTTTAAGTTGTTTAAGTTCTAACTGGTATATACAGCCGATTGTTTCGAAGAAACAACCGATTGTTTTTCTGATATCATCTTAAAACAATTTTGGGTCTTTTTTTCCTTGATTCTTTTCTCTGTAATCCAGCATTGAATTTCATTATACCTTCAAAGTTTGCGAAATCTCTTATAAACAATTCACCCCCCTCTTGTTTAAGGTCATATATTCTAACAACTACTTTCACTCATAAAGAAAAAAAGTTTATATTTTATCCCTTATCACGTTCCCAAGTGATAAAGGATCAAGTACAAATGAAACAAAAGAGAGAGGAAGAAAAAAAAATAGAAAACCAAGAAAAAGCCCTTAGGGAAAAAGAGGCGTGGGAAAAGAGTGTTCTTTCTCACAAGGTCATCCAGAAAGCAGAAAAATTTGAAAACAGAATTAAAAAGATACTTCTTTCTTAACAACTTTCTGGCCTCCTGCTTTGCAAAGGAACACATAGGAAACTAGAAAAAAAATCACAAAAAGGAGGAATCATAAATCATTTTAGAGTTGATAAAACTATTGAGCTTTTGAAAGAAAATAAAATTATGTACTCCTCCCTAAAGAAATCTTGTGAGCAGTTTCCAAAAACAATAGATAAACAAAAGGAATGACAACTTAATAAGACTAATTTTATACAACTGTTGAAACTAACTCATTTGATTTGTTTGATGACTCCTATAGATGGACATTTGATCCTGGAGGATGAGCATAGTTTTCAAAGCAGGAATAAGGCTGTTATTCGAGATCAACCCTGTAGCTCTGAGGACAAATCCTCTCAAGAAAGAGGGGATGATGGAAACCGTCCAGCCTCACACAACCATATAATAAGAAGGATGAAGACCTAGAGGTTGTTTATTGATTTAATTGTAAATATGGGTCTAATTGAGCTTTTGTTTATTTTTGTAGGCCCAATCAAGAGGACAACTCTAGGGTGAAGGAATATACAAACATATCCAAGAAGACCTCCAAGTCATCAAAACATAAACTAGAGCTTTGGCCAGAAGAACATAGGAAGATTGGGTTTTTGTTGACTAGTCAACATTATTTGTGGGTCAAGCTTTAGCTTAAATAAATTGTATAAAGTTGTTTAGGATTTCATGGGCCATGTATTGGGCCTAGTAGCATAAAATAATTGGACCAAATATTTGGGCCAAGTAGTATAGGTTTTTGGGCTTGTATTTGGGCAAATAATAAAATATAACTAATTAAGGTTAAAAGTGACTAATTAGGGTAACAATTGGGCTTCTTTGAGCCCAATGTAACCCTAAAACGTCTAGGGTATATTGGAGAACGAAAATACCTTGCCATGGAGCACATGGATGTCCACATGGCAACATGGGAGTGGAAATGATTTAGCATGGAATGTGCGAGTTAAACATGGAAAACATGACTCCACATGGTACCTTCTCATTGGAGAGTTTTATTTTGAATTTTAAACTTTTGGCTCCAAAATGTTCAGCCCTCTCTCCTATAAATTGAGGTGCTTGGCTCTCATTTTGTAAGATTAATGAATGAGTGAATTGTTGCCCAAATTGCTAGCCAATTTCACTCTTGTCTCTGACCCTTTAGGATAGACACTTAGTCTTCAAATTTCCACTAGATCAAGTGATTAGGCCTCACCTATCACTCTCCATACTTAGCCTTCACCTTCAAGGAATCCACAAGCTCTACATGAGTTCCTTGTCCATTTCAATCTATGAAGCTTCCGCATCTCTCCACCAAGAAAATCCAATTGGAATGAAGGCACAACTCCATCACTTTTTCTTGTAACCTTTGGTTGTCCTCTTTACCTACAAAAGTAGGTGCTTTGCTATTGAAATTTCAGATCAAATACATAAGTGTTATGTTGCTAAAATTGCAAGCCTTAGCTTTCCTTTGTCTAGTCTCTCTAGGATAGACACCTTTTGATCAATTCTCTTTTTTCTAAGTGATTTGACCTCACCAATCACTCTCCCTACACCTCACGGCTACTCCAAGGAATCCATGGCTTCTTAGAAGTTTTCCTTGCCTCATTCATCCATCAAGCTTCTATCAACTCCATGCATTTCTCCAAGAAAATCCAACCAGAATAAGATGATGCTATCATTTGATATCTAGACTTTTGGTTCATCAAGAGCTAGATGTCTTCTTCTTCTTCTAGTCTTATGTTTGTTGGGTTTAATAGTGCCAAAGTTCAAGAGGGGGGGTGAATTGACCTTTCAAAACTTTCTCGCAGAAACAGTGTTTAACACAGTTTTACAGAAAATAAATCGATTTATGTGAAAATGAACAGATTTATTTCAGCACTGTTTTTGTTTGAAAAACTTTTAATACAGCAAGATTAATCACAAGACTATGCAGATAGTTTTTCCAGATGTACACACACAGATATCAGATCGAAAAACAGTGAAACACCAAAACAGCAAACTTCAGTTTCAAGCAAGTGATTAAGGTTCAATTGATAGCATGCTAGTTAATTGAGTGACCTTTGCAAACAACCTGTTCCAGTGGCTTTTAACAGACTATGAGTGTTCTTCTTGATGTCAAGCAATTTTCCAGAAATTAAGAACAATGAATCACAGAACACCAAGCTTCAACTTTAAGCAATTGTTTAAGGTTCAATTAATAGCATTGACAGTTTCTTGTGCAACCTATCACAGTCAATCTGTTCCAATGACTTTCAGCAGATTATATATGTTTTTATGAGATTCAAACAGCTTTTTCAGAAATCAAGAACAGTATGCACAGTGCCCAGAAAGAACAGATTTATTTTCAATTGAACAGATTTATTTCTTTGCTGTTTTATCAATTATGCAGAAACGAAATTGCAGAGAGTGAGAGAGAATGAACACAAGCAATTATACTGGTTCACTCAACTGAGCTACATCCAGTCTTCACCAACAACAGGTGGAAATCACTAACACACAGTACAACCAAGTACAATTCCCACTGTTCTTGAAACCTACAAGAACTTAGGTACTCTTGCTGAAAAAACCTATTTCAGCACACACACACCCACTCTTCAAGAACACCTATCAAGAAGAGTGTTCAACCAAACTATTACAAGAAATGAGATGTGAAACGACTACACCTGATTGAGGATACACAGATCTGCCTTAAACCAGTAGGCAAGATTGCTAGAACAGTAGCTGCACCTCACACCAAGCTTTTGAACCAAACCAAGAACAAGCACTTTGTGATTTTCGAAATCTTTGAAGAACAAATGTTAATCCTTTGTAAACACTTAACTCTCTGCTGTCAAAACTTGTTTTTGCAAATGTATGAATTGGTATTAAGCTCAGAAACAAGTTTGCATTTTATAGAAAGCCAGCTTATAACAGAATTTTGAAAAACAGTTAAAGCTGTTATAAAATGAACATATTGAAAATAAAATGAACTGATTTATTTTCAAAAGCAGTTAGAGAATTTGTTAAGTGAGGAGACTTAGTCAACCATTCTGGTGCTGAGATAAAACAGAATAACTTTTAAGTTTGACATGGCACCAGAGGCAAAAAGAATCTATTCATTTACAGATGAACAGATTTATTTTTCAAAACGAAAACAGTGAAAGATTAACAATTTAAAACTCAGTCGTTTTGAAAAGAAGAAGACTTAGTCACAATACCTGATGCTCAAAATCTAATTTTTACAAGACTTAGCCAAGGCATCAGTGAAAAAAATGAATCTGTTTATTTAGAAAAGAACCGATTTATTTTTATGCAGTAAACGTGTTTTTGTGTAAAACATGTGAAAAATAGTTTAAGAAAACTTATGCTTGTTCTTATCACATGGCCAGTGGTTATGAGGTGAGTTACCCAGCAAAAAGCCACTCTTAGACAACCTCTAAGCACTACCTAAGACACACTTAAAGCAAAGCAAAAAATACATGAAAAGTACATAAAAGTCTTCATCAAACACTACATATAGGTCTTCATCAAACACAATCTTGAAGGGGCAGCAACCATCTTCAACAATGTTCTTATTCTTGTGTTGTTCAAGTGTGTTCTTAATTGTCTTGATTTTTTTTCAATTAAGTTTTCTTACCATTTGATGGTGTTGTTCTTTATTTCTATTTAGTTAAAATATGTTATTTGTTCCTGAACCATCTGTGTGAGTTTTTAGGTTTCCTTTGAGTACTTTGTGTGTTCTTTTTAATTTGTTTGAGTCTCCTTTCAATTTTAATCAATGCAATTGATTTTAATTTGAGTCATTTTGTTTTTAAATCCAATTTCAAGTCATGTATTTCCATGAATGTTATCAATTATGTTTAATAGCTTTTCTAAATGTTTGGTTATTTGATTTGAGTTTAACATATAATCTGAATTTGTGATGTTTGGTGCATTTTAATTTTTACCTATTTGAGTTTTATACTTGTGGTTAGTTCCAAACAAGTTCTGGTATCATCAATTCCTTTGTATTTTGAGTTTGCGTGAAAATTGTTTTTGAAATCAATTAGGAATCCTCTCATTTTCAGTTTTCTAGATTTGAATGCTGATTGAAATTTGTTTACTATAATTTGAGTTGTTGATAAAAAAGAATATGAAACTTATAATTTGAGTTGTTGATAAAAAGGATATGAAACTCTGGAATTTTGAGTACTTTGAAGTATTGAGAAAAGGTGGAAAAAAAAAGAAATACATCAAAATTCAAAATAGAAAAAAAGAAAAATCAACAACAAACAGTGTGTAAAAGAGTTTTTTTTCCAGCAAATTGAATTGAGCAGTAAGTTTGAAAAATTTATTGTAATTAATTGGTGAATTGTTTTGTAAGGGTGGGCAAAATATCCAAATTCCCAAATCTAATCCATAATTATCCAAATCCATATTACTTTTAATTCATTCAAATCCATATTTTTGGATTTTAAGTCCAATCCATTTAATTGGAAATGGATTAGATATAAATTAGATACATTTTTAGATTATCCAAAATGAATTTTGGGTTGGATTTTGACTTGGCCCCCACCCAGGTTGAGTCGAGTCAATCCAGGCCCAGATCGAGCAAAGTCAGCCCAAGTCCATGTCAAGCTGAGTTGTCTCGGGCCAAAGTTGAGCCGAGTCGGTCTGGGCCAAAATCGAGCCGAGTCGGCCCAAGAAAAAGTCGAGAAAAGTCGGCCCAGGCCAAAGTCAAGCCAAGTAAACCCTGACCCAAGTCGAGCTGAGTGAGCCATAGCCCAAGTCGAGTCAGCACCCTGACAAGGTAGAGTCAACACTGGACCCATGTCATGCCAAGTCAACCCGGGCCCATGTCGAACCGAGTTGGCCCGGGCCCATGTCAAGTCGAGTCGGTCTAGGCCCATGTCGAGCTGAGTTGGTCCAGGCCCATGTCGAGCGAAGTCGACAAGGCCCATGTCGAGCCAAGTTGAATCGGGCCCATGTCAAGCCAAGTCGGCCTGCGTCCATTTCGAGCGGAGTCGGCCCGAACCCATTTCGAGTCGAGTCAAGCTCGGCCAATGTCGAGTTGAGTTGGTCCAGATCGATGTTAAGCTCAGTCACTCTGGGCCCATGTCGAGCTGAGTAGGTATGGGCCCATGTTGACTCGGGCCCATCTCGAGCAGAGTTGGCCCGGGTCCATCTTGAGTCGAGTAGGTTGAGTTGGTTCAGGTCCATGTCAAGCCGAATGGGCCCGAGTCCAGGTTGAGTAGCCACTAGGCTCAGGTCAGGTCGAGCCGGCTCACGCCGATGTAAGGCCGATTAGGCCTAGGCCCATGTTGACCGAGCCCAAGTAGAGCCGATTCAGCACAGGCTCATGTCGATTTGAGTCAGTCTGGGCCTATTTTGAGTCTAGTTGGTCCGAGCCCATATCGAGTCGAGTCGACTCAACTCAGGCCCATATCAAGCTGAGCCTTGCTGGTACCAAGTTGAGCCTAGTCTGCCCGAGTCCAAGTTGACGCGAGTGGGTCTGGGTCCAAGTCTTCCCGAGTGGGTCCGGGTCCAGGTCTAGCCGAGTGGGCACGGGTATAGATCTAGCTGAGTCGGGTTAAGTCGTGTCCATATCGAAATGGATTTAATCTAATTAACAAAATGGATTTAATCTAGATTTAATCCACTTTAAATGGATTTTAAAAAATCCAAATAAATTTGATCTAGTTAAAATGGATATGGATTTTAAATCCAATCCATTTATTTGGATTTGAATTGATTTTAGGATTGTTAGTTTCATTACTAGTATCTTGAACCCTCTGATATGGAAAAACATGTTCATAAAAGACAACATCGCTAGACACAAAAATTTCTCTGGATTGAATATTCAATAAAACACATTCTTTTGTCCCCCTTTGAAAACCAATAAAAAATACATTTTGATGCCCTTTAAACGAATTTTCTTTAGTTTGTTGCAAAATTCTAGCATAACATAAAGATCTAAACACCTTTAATCCATTAAAAATCTGCTGCAGTTTTGTATAATATAAAGTCTATCTTGCATCTTAGCTGAACCAATTATTTTCAAAGAGTTCTTATCCTGCATGTGACAACAATTAGAGTCAAAGGTAAGAACACAAGATAAATTATCAATCAATTTTGCTACTGAAAGAAGATTAAAATTGAAACAAGGAAGATACAAAACATTGTCTATGACATGATTTTGATTGAGAAAAATAGTTCTAAAATAATTGACATTGACTTGATTTCCATTTGGTAATTTGACATAAATAGGATTAATTTGATGATATGAAGTGAAATGAGTTAGGGATGAATACATGTGGTCAGTAGCATCACTACCAATAATCCAAGAACTGAAGGAAGAAAGAAATTGATTACCAGTTTGTGTTGTCATGTTGGAAGGAATAACAGCAACTTTATTAGAAACATTGCCACAAGATTTAGACTATTATAAAAGAACTAACAATGTTTGATACTACTCACGAGTAAAACCAATTTGTTGAGACTGAACTTTTTATTTTGAACCTTCATGATTTCTCATCATTATTAGAATCCTGTTTGAAAGAAGAAATCATCACCTGACGATGAGAATAATGACTCATGTCTCATTGTGACAACCTCTCCTTTAAATCATTCCATATGTTAAATGCATTGTCCATATAAATGATACTTTGTACGATGGGTGGAGAACCAACCTTAAGCATCCAGGAAAAAAACCAGCATATTGGCTCTCTGCCATACTGGCTATGGTTCCATCAATGAAACTTATCTTGTTCTTTGAAATGAGACTCATTTGAAATAAATGAGACCAATGATGATAGTTTGGTCCTCACGAATAATAGGAACGGTGAGAAAGGAAGGATTAACAGACAAAATAACATGGTAAGGTGAACAAAAATATTTTAAGGGATCAACAACTTCACCCATGGATAAATGTAGCAACCAGAACTCTGATATCATATTATAAAAAAAAAAAACTAAGATGAACAAAAGAGAAAAAAAAGAAGGTAAAAGATATGAGAAACAATATTTCTTTTATTTTCTTTTTTCTTACTTAAATCAAAGTAGAGAGTCTGAATATATATAAACAGTACACTCAGGTCTAGCTAAAGAGGCCGAATATAAAACAAAGAGTCAATAAAGGCTATAATAAGAAAAGATAAAATAAAGGCTAAACACATGTACAAAGAGAAACAACTAAGAATTAGAAAAGCAAAATTAATATTAGTTTCCTTCTAGAAACCTTATATTCATATCCTTTGTTACTAATTAGATACCAATTTAGAAACTAGTTTATAAATTTAGAAATTACTTTAGATACTAATAATTATTTGTCTTTAAAATAGTATCTAATTTAGTTAATATACTAACTAATTATTTTTTATTTTTAAAATTGATTTCTATTTAGTGATTTTTTTTAAGTGTTTTTTTAACATTTTACTTTTTTATAAATTATATTTTACTTAGATGCTTATACTTCTAATATATTATATTCAATTTTAAATATATAATATTAAATAATTATAATTTTATTTATTTTTTGATGTATCAAAAACAATAATTTCATATTCAAACAAAAGAAATAAAATTAATAAGTGCGTTCTATTTTTAAAATTATTTATTCTAATATGTGAAATTATATGTAATATAACAACAATAATCATTACAGTTTTTTCCTTGAGCAATTTAAAAGCAATATTTTAAGTTTTTTTTTTTCATAATATATACTCTTACTAACTCTTCTTTACACATAAAATAATAAATACATTTAATTTATAATATAAAATAAAATAAAATAAAAATTTATATAGTTACCTTCTTTAAATAATTGTTTTTAACCTGTAAGTAGTGATTATTTAACAAAATGTAATATAAAAATTACTGTTCAAAATATATTAAAGTCAAAAATATTATCTGTATTTGTAGTATCTTATGCACAAAAATAAGAAATATGGAATTAAATTAAATTAAGCAACAAATAACCGCTATTTATATTAGTTTAAAAAATATTTTTACATTAATTAATTTTACTTTTTTCTAACACTAAACTAACTATGGTTACTAGTAACAATTACAAAAAAATTAAAAATATGAAAGATCTATAAATAAAAAATCAAGAACTTAGACCACCGTTAACCATATTTACATTAACTTAAAAGGGTGCAAGTCAAAGGAAAATTAACAAAAAGATATAAGAATTAGAACAATAAAATCAATATACTATTATAAATAAAAAATGTATTTAAATTATTTCTTTTAAATACATCACCTTGATTTTCAAAACTTCAGATCTTAAAGTTTGATATTTCTTTGCTATTTCAACTAATTATTGAGAGGAAAAAAAAAGTTTGGCGAAGAGTTACCCAACATATTTGGTTCCTCGGACCGAAGAGTTTGGAAAACCACTGTACGATCATAAATAAAGATACCATAGAGTTCAGGAATTGGTGGGTCACCATATCAACTTGTTTTGTTTTTTTTTTTTTTTAAACGATAAAAAAATAAATTAAATAAAAAAGTATTTAAAAGAGATGTTTTAATACTTATACAAAATAAAGTTCGTATTAAAACTCAAACCATTCCAAAATCTACTAAATCGCACCAGAATGACATTACATTTAAACAATTGAAGATGAAGCAAGCAATTACAAAGAGTACTTTTTACTTTCTTCCCAAAGGCACCATAACTATATTAACTTTCAAGCCCTCAAAAAAAAAAGTATAGAGTTAGAACTCTGCCTTAGTTGTACGATGCTCATAACTAATAAATGCACATTCAAATTTGAATTTTTGATCGAAATAAAGTAAAATAGAGTGAAATGGAGAATAATAAGATAAAAACTTTCCTATAATTTAAATATATAAACTTGTAACACCTTAAAATATATAAAAAATAATTTTAAAAGAAAAGAAAATAAAGTTATGTTCTTCACTATTTTTCCAAAGTTCATTATACACCTGCACATATATTTTATTGTGTATATAATTCATTCATTGCAATTCATATACAAATGACACATGCAAGGATAAGGATAAGTTATTAAAGAAAAAAAATCCAACATACGAAAATATAAGTAAATAAAATTAATTAGATTAAACATTTATTTATATAATTCCATTTATTTATTTTTTTATCAATCATACTCATATAATACTCAATACCAATGACCCCAACTCAACTTCATTCTAAAACCATCATCAACAATCATATGGAGCACACATTGATCTATACACCAAAGATATATAATAGACGTCTTCTGGAAGACACGTATTAAGTAAGTCCTATCATATACTAAAATTTGATTTAATACCCAATACTTAAATTTACAAGTGAATCTAAGAGAAATGATCAAGATAAATTTGATACAACCCAAGTCGTTCATTTCATATGTCATGGTGTCCATGAACTCTCTCATTAGTTTCTTACTGCCTAGTATTTTAGTCTATGCGACTTAGACCATCAGTGAAACTCGATATCTCTACTATAACATATACATCAATATTTAATATACAAACCAAATAACAACTCATACATTATCTCAAATGTATGATCTAAATTTCATACAATTTCATCGTCCTCATATAATACATATCACTAAAAAAATTCCACTATCCAATTTAACATACATATTAATCCAATTTTCATAAAAAATAGTCATACCTAATTCAAATAATTGAAAAGACGAGAAAAAAACAAAAGAAATAATGTAGGAAAAAGTTTTTTTTTTTTTTTTTTTGCTAGCTCAAAAGCTAGAACTTCTAGCTGAAGCGAAAATGACTTTTAGTTTGAGGAAAAAAACTAGCTTAAAAGAGAATGTGTTCACTTAAATAAAAACGTACTTGAAATTAGGATAAATTTTCAATCATATTTTGTTTGAGAAAAAATTAGTTTCTTTAACAAAATATTTTAGCAAACCATCCTCAAAAGCATACTCATTATATTTTAAAAAAAAATTCACAAATATTTTTCAATGCTAGCGTGTGACAAAATTTGTTAGAGATCTCTTCCAAAGATGAATGTAAACAAAAAATAGATTAGTTATTTTTTTAAAATAAAAGCTTTCATGTTAGGCATCACTATGCAACTTGATATCTCCGTTATGTTGACACCTCAAGTAACAACAATCATTTGCCATCTGATAAAAAAAAGTATTATTAAAAAAATATAAAAAAAATACAAAAATATGGGGGGACTAGACAAAAACCCATATATTAACAAAAACGATACATAAGTAGACTATATCTATTCATAAAGAATTCTAAGAATTGACTAGATGGTAGCCTATTATACCAATGAAAAGATTCTCTATGAATAAATCCTAAATTAGCCAACTCATCAGCACATGCATTCCCTTCACGAAAAATATGAGTAACCCTAAACCTGATTTTCCCACAGTAATTAAGACAAGTATTTCATCGATTACGAAGCATCCAAGGAAAATTGGTCCTAGCAGTAAACGCAACACAAACCAAAGCATAATCATATTCCAGCCAAACATTAGTAAGTCCCATCTTTAGAGCTTCCTCCATAGCATTTATAACCCCATAAAACTCAGAACCAAAGTAGTCTGAACTTCAAGAAATGCAGAGAAAGTTCCAATAAATTCCCCCATACTCCCACGAAAAATACCTCCACATGTAGCAAGACCAGGATCTCCCCTAGCAGCCCCATCAGTGTTAATTTTAAGCCAACCTGGTGAAGGAAACTCTCATCTAATAGGAAGAGGACGAAGAACTTTACCAGTACGAGTATTAATACCAAAAAACTTGATCACGTTGAAATCCAACATATCATTCTTCATTGAAGCTTTAGAAGAATTTCCCACTAGACGAGTTAAATCTTTAATAACCGAAATAGCCTTAGAAACTTCAATCTTATCCTCAAAACGAGCTTGATTCCCCATACGCCATATCATCCAAATAGAAAAAAGTTATCACAACAAGCTTAATCTATTTAACCAAAGGACTACCATCACTCTTAATAAAAGAGAAAAGATCATCCTTATTAGAGAAATGAGAAGTAGGAAAAATCTTTCAAACCCAATTCCAAATACGCAAAGCATTAGAACATTCAAAAAATAAATGTTGAATAGATTCCTCGTGTTTTTCACAAAGCGTACACACAGAACAAATATGTATACCTTTATTTTGAATATGTTGATCTGTAGGAAGCCGCCCTTGAAAAACTTTCCAAAGGACAAGAGTTTTGGAAGGCGGAATATATGAAGACCAAATAAATTTACCCCAACCATAGGGAACTTCTGGATCCAACAAAAAAGTTCTAGTTGATTTAAGAGTGAAACGACCAAACTCAACTAGAATCCAATTAGGAATATCATGTTCCGCCCTAACCATGATATGACTAAAAAGATGAGGCATCTATTGTAAAAATAATGAAATATTTCAATCACCACCTGTCCAAAACTAAGAGATTGTATCCGGAATGCTAGTATCATCAAATAATCCTACAATATTCGCTAAAGAAGTAGTACCACACCATTTATCATTCCAGAAATTAATAAAAGAACATGTACCAACCGTCCAAGAAGTATAATCAAGTATAGTAGAATAAAATTGTTTAATTTTAGGCCAAAGAGATGAGAATTTATAAACTATTCGAAACTCATATAGTTTCAACCAATAGAAGTTTATTTTTTTTACACTTTATTTCTGTGATATTTTACTTAAATGAGAATGTATCATAAAGAGATTATAAACTATTTATGATATTTTAAAGACTTAAATTAATTTACGATTGCTAATTAATTAATTAATTAATATATATAACCAATTTTTGGTATTCAATAATTTTTTAAAATTAAATATTTAATTAATAACTTTTTTACATAAGTATCTTATATAATTTAGAATGATAAAAAAAATACATATTAATTTTTTTATGTTACTTATATTGAAAAAATAGTTATCATCATACAATAACAATATATATATATATATATATATATATATATTTTGCTATGATAATTGTTTTTAACAAGGTGATAAAACAACCAATCCAAGTCGGTGTTAACCCTTGTAAAATGGGGGTGGGTTGGATTGATTCACCATGACGGTGGACTGAAATTTTTTGTCCAACATAAGAATAAATCTATTTTCTTTTTTAATTTTATTATATATATAATATTTCAAAAATATACTTAATTCTATAAATAATTTTTAAATTTTTAATTGATTAATTAATGTTTCTAGTTAAATAAACTAAAATAATTTTTGTTTTTATATATGAAATTATTTATAATTAATATTTAAAATTTAATTTGTAAATATTAATATTTAATTTACAATACTATTGATCCTTTAAATAATATAATAAAAAAAATAAATTTTTTAAATAATTTTTAATTTTAATTTTAATTTTAATTTTAAAAAGCATGGGGTGTCGACTAGTCCATCCCAGTGTGCCTCTGGTCCACTAGTTTGATGGGTTAGGCATACATAATAAGAGGACAAAACGAACTAGTAGGAGGTTGAAAACAACTAGACCTTGAGGTAGTTATTATAAAATTAACAAATTTAAATTGTTTGTGTGATTGCCTAGCCTATTTTTTCATAAATTATTCTCATTTTTATTGTAATCGTCATTTTCATTTAAAGTATAAGACAATATTATTATATTTCACTATCATATATTGTATCGTTTTCCTATCATTATAAGAGTTGAAATTGATTGTTGTCGGTTAACAAATAACTTAAAGAAATAAAACAAAACTCAAGAATATGATAGAATATAGTCATGTACATTATAAAAAAATTCTTTAAATAATAATCAAATTTACATAAACAAATAATTATTTATTATAATAATTAAATTAAATATTATTTTAAATACTTAAAAATTATTAGTATTTAAAATAGTTTTTATTATTAATAAAAAATTATAAAATAGTTTTTATTATTAATAAAAAATTATAAAATAGTTTCTAAATTGATATTTAAATTAACTAACCAAGGTTTTAGTTATTAATATTTTAGATTCTAAATTGGTCTCAATTAGTGTTTTAGAGACTAATTTAGAATCTAGAAGATATTAGTAAATAAAACTTTGATAGATAATTCTAATGGTTAGATACCAATTTAAAAATCATTTTATAACTTTTTATTAGTAATAGAAACTTTTTAGATATCAATAATTTTTTTTAGTCTCTAAAAGGATCTCTAATTTAATCCAATAATAACTAACTATTTTGGTATCTAAAATTAGTTGTAATTTGGTGATTTTGTTGAAGTGGTAGTTTCATAACTAGCTTGTACAATCAACTTCATTCGTAATTGTTCTAGCCAAGACAGATAACCCTTAGCAAAAGTATTCAGAAACAGTGGTTTCCAATTTGTCTGGTCCCTTCTCCTGTTCGACCTCCTTTCTTTCTTATAGAAAACTTCTCCCCTGTCCTTCTTTGTAACGGTTCTCTTTCATGGCTTAATTCCTTCATAAATTCTCGTAACCCCCACCTCCGCCAATTTCGCACTCTATTCTTTATGAAGATTCTGCGGGTATCGTCATTAATTTCTCAGATCGGACTGTTATAATATATTAATTGGATCGACCCATGACCTCACAGCCCCTCAGTGATCGTCCCATGATCTCACAGCCCCTCAGTGATCATCCCATGACCTCACAATAATATATGAAAAAACGGTTTAGTTTGTGTTTGAAAACACGTTTATAAGATAAATTATTGTTTACAAGGTGGATATAAAATATGTCTAATTGTGATTAAGTGTTAAGAAGCATTAACCTAACAAAGAAAACACATAAAAATATAAGAATTTTTTTTTAAAGAAAAACATAAAATCAAATATCCATAAGTTACACACAAAAATCTTAGGTAAAAAAGAGAGGGTTTAACTAAACCTAACAAAGACACACACAAAAAAATATTAAAGAGAAAGAAAGATATGAAATTTATTTAAGAGATATTAGCTTCCACATTAATTGTCTTTCTAACATATGTATGTTGTCTTAGGCTATGAAGAAGAAAATAAAAAAGGAATATAGTATAGAAGAGAGTAGATCTCCAAATTGGTGAATGGTTTGATAGCAGCGAATTAAAGAGAAATTAAGACACGGTTTATTTCATCTTAAAACAGAAAATAGTGTAAGCCTTTGATTATTGAGTAAAATAAGAGAAATATAGAAAATATATAATAGAAATTAAGATTGTTTGAATTAGAAAAAATATATTAAAAAAAATGAATAGAAAATGTTTAAGTGACTTAATTAAGATAATAGAATAATAAATATAGTTTATATGAAAAATTAAATATGAATAAATATTTAAATACATGTTATATGACTCGTTTAAAAAAAGTGTTGAGTAAATATGATGAACTTTTCCTTCATTTATTGTGTTGGTTTTTTATTTTGGTTGGAACATGGAAGGATAGGAGGTTGCGGAAGCTTGGAAGAACTCAAGAGAAGTTTTGTGAATTGAAGTGGAGGAATGGAGTTTGGCTTAGTGAAAGGTTAGGCGTATGCACTAGGAAAGAGTTTAAAGGAGGTTATCAAGAAGACTATTGACTATTGATACGAACCATCTGACAAGCAAATGACTAAGGACACAACAAACACTTCACAATTAGGTCAATCATCTCAGCATACAATACCAGACTCCACCAAATCTTAAGAGAGCCTGAGCAAAAGAAGAACTAGACATAAACGAGAATATAAAATGTTCTTCCTTCTAATCTTTTCACAAAGACAAGTATATGTAAATAACTTAGGCTCACTTTGGGGGTCCAAAGAATAAGCTAGAGTAGGGTGCACTTAGTATATTTTGGGTTTGTATCAAAGCCCACATTTCATGACAATGCACCTAGGATTAGGGTTTTTAACCTAGTTTCTAGAAACTAGGCCTAAGGGGGCGGTATTGACCTAGAGTCAACCCCTAGGTCAACAAGAATACGGGGATGTCAAAGCTGGATATAAGGAGTGAATTCATCATAACATAATCTCAATCTTACATTACCAAAGTGTTTCCAAGCTTTCCCATCACATGGATGTCACAATACATCATCATTAGTTATGTTTTCGAAATGCCATCGCATTTGGCTTTTTGACTTCATTGACGTATATAGTCTTTGTAATCGTGGTATGATAGGCAAATAAAACATTCTTTTTATCGGCACTCTTTTGTATGTTTTGTGCTGACCCTTTGGACACAAGTACCTAGGAAGACCACAAAATTTGCACTCATTTAGTTCAATGTCTTCCTTGTAATACAACATGCATCTAGCCTCACAACAATCAATCTTGACATCCTTCAAGCCGAGAGTAGAGACAACTTTTTTGGCTTCATAATAAGTCTTGGGTATGCAATTCTCTGTTGCATCTACATCAAGTAACATTTCAATGAAATAATCTAAATACTTTTCAGTTGTGTGCTAATTGGTTCTAGCACTCAAAAGCCTTATGGCTATTGACAATTAAGATTGAGTTGCTCCATAATAAATGGGTTGATGAGCAGATGCTAATATATTATAAAACAGTTGTGCTTCAACGTTAGGTTGTTCTTCTACATCCTCGATAACATTGACATAACGAGTTCTTAGATCACTTTCTTGCATGCATGCATTGTTCACCATTTCGACTAATGACCCAAAGTCATCATCACGCCTGATGATGATGCAATGTTTAAGTTAACCTCGTTTATCCGTACTTCTCTGTGATAAACCCATACCCTGTAGTTGGGTTGAAAGCCATGATGAAGTAGATGACTTCTGACATGAGAAGGTTTGAGATTTTTCTCACAACAACAATTCACACACGGACACCTTACCCCTCCATCTGGTATGTATGAAACTTGATTGATTGCCTTAGAAATAAAATCATGGCCGCCAAGGGTTGTCTCAATCTTCTTGAAGAATCAAGCATTTTGTACATTCAATCTCGATTCATTGTTCTGCATGTTGAAGATGAAATTATCAATACTTAATAGTATACTATACCCTACAGATGATCTAATTACAAGAATCATGTGGATATCAGTGTCTAGTGCACTACATATGTCATATGTGAACTTTATTGTTTAAACTTAATATGTAAATATTTAAAACATACTAATTCATGTAATTAATTATCGTGTTAGTGTAAGAATTTTGTATTTGTATGTCCTAGATGAATATGATACAATAATGTTCGAGTTAAATATAATACAATAATTCATACATCAAAATTAATTATCATGTTAGTGTAAGAATTTTGTATTTGTAAATCCTAAATGAATAGGATACAATAATGTTTGAGCTAAATATAATACAATAATTCATACATCTCTTACATCGAAATTTTAGTTAATATGTACATATAAACATCGTAATTTCTTTTAATGCATATGTATAAACACCATAACTCGTACCTCGTAATTTCATTCTACACTCACTAGTTCACTACTTGCAACATAATAATGAAAAACGTGGACACATTCTGCTGCCCTTCCCTTTTACTCTATGCAACCCCTGTTTACTTTATACACCCCCACATCACTACTTGCAACATATTAATGAAAACATGGACCCATTATGCTGCCCATGACTTTTAGTATATGCTGCCCATGACTTTTAGTATATGCTGCCCATCACTTTTATTCTATGCAGCCCTTATTTAATTTATGCACCCCCACATCAATATTTGTAACATTTTCTTGAAAACATGGGCCCATTCTGTGCCCAAGACTTTTACTCTATGCAGCCCCTATTTGTTTTCTACACCCAACAGTTAAACTACTTGAAACATAATAATGGAAAACATGCGTCCATTTTGCTGCCTTCAGTTTTACTCTATACAGCCCCTATTTAATTTATACACTTCCAACATCACTGTTTGTAACATTTTCTTGAAAAACTTGTTCCAATCTGCCATGACTTTTACTCTCTGCAGCACCTATTTATTTTGTACACCCATCACCTTTTTTTTTTAAATAACCAATGGAAAAATTTACACTCTGCAGCACCAATAAGTTTTTTTAAACACAATGGAAAAATAAAAAAACTTTTAAATATATTTAATTGTTATAACATAACCAATGAAAAAAAGAAAAAACTTCTAAATTTATAAAGTACTTAATTATTACAACATAATCAATAGAAAAAAATAAAAAATAAAAACTTCTAAATCTACAATGTAGTTAATTATTACAAGATACTTAATGAAAAATATTAAAAACGCAATTTTCTAAATCATTCTTTAAACGGTAATAAGTTTCTTTCTTTCTCAACTGTCACTTTTATTAATTACCTTTCCTTCTTTTATTCCTATAAGAAAACTTTAACCTTCACATCTTATTAAATCAGTTTTAGTCAAATTAAAATGATAAATTCTATTAAATCAGTTTTAATAAAATTAGAATGAACGTTTTGTAGATCAATTTTGTACATATACAACAATTTTCTTCTTCCCCACTTTAATGCACATAAGTTTTTAAGGTGTTCCATTACAATTTTTTACTTTTTTAACTTAAAAAACAATTATGTTTGCAATAAAATCATCCAGATAAACTCAACATCAATCACATACATTCATATAAATAGCAGTAATCACACACAAAATTAATAAAAAAACTCAGAAATTTTAAAAGTTTACCTCGGAAGAATCACGTTGGGTAGAGACAGTGAAGGCATTGGGAGCTAAACTCGTGGTGGAGCAGGAGGAGGAGCTGGACTTGGTGAAACAGCGGCAGTGAAGGCACGTTGGAGCTTAAATGAAGAACACTAAAAAAACTTAAGAAAAATCATAACATACAAAGAAGAGAATAAAAAGGGAGCAAGAAGACAACCGACGATGACAAAAAAGGGACTGGGCAATAGAGGACACTGGAAGACGGCAACAGAGACAATGAGGGTCGTGACGGACTTAGAGTTGAAATGGAGAAAAAGAACAAAATGTTAACAAAATAAGAGAATAGAAGAGAATGCAACTGAAGAAGAAAGAACACACTAACGGTGAAGAATGCTATAGCAGTGACGATGAGGTAGTGGAGAATGCCGAAGCAGTGACACTGAGATACGTAGGGCACAAAGCAGGGTTAGCTAAATGTGAAGATTGAGGAAAAGAAATTAGATTTCTTAATTTGGGGAAAAGGGAAATTAAGGGTGGGGTAGCAAAATGTGCTATTTATATAGCATAGTATATGCGTCACAGATGAAAGTGCATTTTGTGTCGGCTGGCCGATGTTAACCCTACATAAAAATAATAAACTTTTAAATTCAATATATAATTAACAAATATTACATATAAATTTATATTTTTATAAATTCTTTCAAATATACATAAATCACTAAATTTAATAGATATTTAATTCACCATTTTCATAATATTTTAAACATTTAATTAAATCTTAATAAACTCAAATCAAACTTAAAAAAAATAATTTAATTTATACAACAAAAAAATAATTTAATTTATACAATAAATAATTCAATTAAACATTGGTGTGAAAACCATTTATCCTTACAAGTGTTGTTTCTATCTACTATTATCTAAAACTAATTAATTTGTTAATGTTTGGACGAAACCAAAAAATAACTTTTAAGGTGGAATTTTGAAGAAAATGTTTCCTTTCCGATCAAACAATTCCATCAAATTAAGTATAATTTTATGAGTAATAACATCTACTACTAGGAGTATCAATGAACCTCATTATTGAAATTGTTCAGGATACGCCTTTACAATCTATTTCTTAGTTAAACTTTTATCTTACTAATTGCAATAAAAAAATAAGTACACATTCTCCACCCAAAATGGCAATGGGCTAGGGTTATGAACTTATAATCCAAAATCTGATGATCAAGTCCATTCCATGATTCTATGTTCATTCTATACCGGACCCAATTGAAATGAAGTTATATATGTTATATTTATTAAGAACTAAGTCTAGTAAAATTACTATGTCAAAGATCTATTATTCATGCAATGAAGATTGTTTTACTTGGTACTACATCTATGTTGCTTAATAGGAGGTCAATGACATACAGTAAAAGAAGCTACATCTATAAATATATTCTTTAGTGTATTGGGAAACTGTATTAACACACTTATATGAAATATTGTAGATGTGTCATCTCGTGACTCAAAACTTACTACATTATTATGTTCTCCAGTTGGAAAACGTTAGTTTTTTTGGAGATCATATTCACTAAGTATAAGAATTCATGTTTTCTTTTTGTTTATTTCTTTTATTACTATTACTATAATTAAATTAAAAATTTCCATTATTGCATGGTATGTCTTAAATGGTTGCTTGTAAAAACAAATTCATATTTTGGATTAGTCACATCTTCTATTACGAAGTGGACTTGACTTTAAGCCTAACTCAACCCCATAAAACCGGCTCAATGGGGTGAGGTTTGCACCCACTTATATAAAATGAAAGACTCTAATCTCTAGTCGATGTGGGATCTCCAACACACCCCCCTCACGCCGAGAGTGATAGATAGAAGCTCGTGCGTGGGACTATATATTATGGGTGGTCCGATAGCGGCCCGATAGCGGCCCGATAGCGGGTGGCCTGATAAGCCCAACAAATACTCGCTAGGATAGACTCGAAATGGCTCTGATACCATATTAAGAAGTGGACTTTAAGCCTAACTCAACCCCATAAAACCGGCTCAATTGGGGTGAGGTTTGCACCCACTTATATACAATGAAAGACTCTAATCTCTAGTCGATGTGGGATCTCCAACATCTTCCTCCATAAGAAAATGAAAAAGAGGTCCAATAATTAAAGAATAATTTTGTTATATATTCAATTTGCTTTTATAGAACATGTGGTGAAGTTTGGGACACTTTGGTTACTATAGTAATCTAACAATTAAGAATAAGTTACTCACTCACACTCAATCTTAATGTTTGTATTATATACTTTATCAATAAATCTTTAAGATGATCTTATGCTTCATTTATGAGAAGTAACCTCTTTTAGATCACAATGAATATCAAAAGGAAATCACCAGTTCTTCATCCATTACAGAGATATGAGATTCAAATTTATTTAAGTTATCAATCAAAAGTTTTATCACACTTTTTCTTTTCTTAAGTTTACTTACAGATTTCATGATAAAATTGACTCTCTATTTTAAAATACATCCATTAAATTTTACATTAATTAATTACTTCATGTTAAATTTATATTCCTAAATTTATGTATATTTTATATTTTATATAACATTTACAAATTTTAAATATGTATTTTATTTACTCAATTTTTATTTTTCTACATTTTTCAATTCTTTCTAAAAATTTTATGATAATTTATTTAAATAATTTTAAAATTAAACACTTAATCAATTAAATAAATATAATTTAACTAACTTATATCAAATATTCAAAATTAAAATATTTATTACAATATTAAAAAAATTAAATTTAACATAAATAAATCTATACATGTAATAAAATTAAACATATAATAAAAAATTCAAAATTAAAATGTTTATTAAAATATTATAAATTAAATAAATTTAAAATAAATAATCTTTAAAAAATAAAATATTTAAATATACCAATGCGTCGGTCCTAACCAACATGTTATGTTTTTTTAACTTATCGTTGATCAGACCAACACACAAACTTAAATTATTATTTCTTTTATGGATTTTTGAATAGTAAATAATTTTGAAGGTTTCTTTTATATTTTAATGCATTAAATAAACCCGTAGCATTATATATTCATTTAGTTAAGTATATGTTGACTTTTCTACTGAACAGTATATGTTTGAGTTGAATAGGAAAAAGGAACAAGTAACTTTGCTAGTTGTTCATATATAAATATAGTACATGTACTGTATTGCAAAGTTTTTAATTTCCACATGCATTTAATTAGATAGTGAAGTATACTTAAACTATATGTTTACATTTTTTTTGGTTAAAAATGATTAAGTTGAATTCCACTTCAGAATTAGTTTTAGTCTTTTAGAAACACTTTCAATTATCAAATAGAGTTCATCGGTCAAAAGGCAACGTGGCTCACACATCCCATGCCCTAAAAATATCAAATTGCATTTAATAGAAAAGAAGAAGAGACATTCAATTTTCTGACCACATATTTTTTGTCCTCATTTGTAACACTTATCTCTTTTTAATTAGTAAAGTGTGTTTTTCATGAGTACATGACTTTTGACCAACGGCTTTCACAAAAGAAGGAGAAAATTTTCTTCATAAAGCTATGAAAATTAAATTTGTATTTTTAAATGTTTTTTAAAACAGTAACTTTTCTAGTTTAAAATTAATTTAAACTTTCTGTATTGACTATGAGTTTAATTTTTTAAATTAGTTATAAAAATAAAGATAATTATGTGTGTATTTATTCCGTTCTCGTCATTTTTATTTCTGTCCTATTTTCACATTTATTTATTTTTAAATCTTTATTTCCTTTTTTATTATATAATTTTTCATTTTTTTAATTATTGTTTGACTATTCAATATTTAAAAAATTTAATAATTTTTTTAAGGTATTTTTTCTCTCACATTTTCTTATGATTTTATTTAAATAATGTATTGTATTTGAGGAAACATAAATCTTATTCTTTATTAAATTAAATAGTTTCTAAGATATATTTAATTATTTTTATTTATTATTTCTTTATATATATTTCAAAATTAAATAATTGATAATATGATATTTTAATATAAGAACAAGAATAAGAACGAAATATTCAAAATTCATACTGTCTCATCCAAAGCTATCCTTAGTAGAAATATTTTATTTTAGTTCAGTTAATTACCTAAACGTAATCATAGTGTACTTTACAAAAGCACATCAATTTAATTATTCTGAGTAATATTTTACCAATTTATATACCAGAAACCGCGTTGTATTCATACCTAACTTTGTTATAAAGACTGAGAATCATAAGCTTTCCTTCAGTATATTATTCTTAGGGAAATTAAAAAATGTCTACTTTGGACTCTATTAATTAGCACATGATGATTTGATGTCCTAAATACGACAGATAATAAGTCATAAATATATATTAGCAGTGTATATCTATATTATAATTTGCAGCAGGGGAATCTGAACACCTTTTGAATTGCCTCAGTGTCTGTTTCTATATGTTTCTATATAAACTGACAAAATGATTGTCAAATCTTTATTTTATACATAAATGTCATCTAAATGATTCGATAGTTGTATTAATTATATCAACCTTTAAAACTATCTAATTATAAATCCAAATTTTAATTTATATAAATCCGAACAATATTAATAAAAATCAAATACTTACCTCTAGTGACGAACCCAGTAATTATTGCAAGGACTAATATGATTTTTTTTTTCCAGCAGATCATAAAATAATTTTTTTTAATAAATTTTAAAGAGGATTTCTTACCTTAACACTATTTACTATAGACTCTATATAAAATTTAAAAAGATTTTAAACAAGAGTACTGAATTAGCTAATATTTGATAAGATTTGAAATTAGTAATTTATAATATCTTTTGTTTGGATTTGTTAAATTTAAAACTATTGGCCTCGAACTTTTTGTGATTGTTTGCCATAAATAACTTTTTTCTTTTACAAAGTAATAACTTAAAATATTTTGGTCTTGAAAACGATTTTAAGGTGTTCTGAGTTGACTTATAGATTAAAGGTGAACTATTCTCAGAATGGGAGGGGTTGGGGGTGGAAACATGTGCGTAGATGGATTTAGACCCTAAACTAATCATTATATTAATTAAATTATATATCATTTTATAAATTAAAAAATTAATTATATTCAAAATATTTTTTATTAGTAATAAAAATTTATAAAGTAGTTTCCAAAATTGATATCAAATATTAGCTAGAAAGATTTTGACTACTAATTATTATATAGATTATGAATAGTGACTAATTTAATTAAATACTAATTTAAAATGTAAAGTAGTTTTTAAGCTAATAAAATCTAGGTAACCAATGTTAAATATCAATTTAATGATAAATACTAATTTAAAAACTTTATATAAATTTTTATTAATAATAAAAATTATATTAGATATCAAAATTTTGTTAATTTATAAAATAATATCTAACTTAATAAATATAATAACTAATTATTCTTTTATATAAATTAATTTTTATTTAATAATTGTTTTTGTAGTATCAACAATAAATTGTGTCACAATGCCTATATTTTTAGTACCTTAAAACGATAATAGGAAAATCAAAGGAAGACAATAATTTTGAGATTGATAGTAAATAAAATTAAAAATAGACTAGTAAAATGGAAAGGGAAAGTTCTCGAAGACACTTTCCTTCTTAAACCTTTTTACCTATAGTCGGACTATAGACTAAATACTAAGAGTTTCATCCCTTTATGGATAGGAAAATCACTTAATGCTAGATGTGTTTCTTTATGGTCACATCAAAATTAGACCTATGTATAAGATTGCAACTTTTGGGCAATTTTTTTAACTAATTCTCAAATTAGTACTAACTATTTATCCAAAAACCTAAAATAAGTTTTTTTCCTTCTCTTATTTTAAAAGTTATTAATAAACACACTTGATTGAGACTTTGAAGTAGAACAATTTGCATAATTTAATAATAATTATTGTTTAGTGAAATAGATGAACTCTACTATATTGTTATAAAAAGCTAGATTGACTTAATCTAATTGTATTACAATCTATATATGAAATAAGTTGAGGTAACAAAATATACTTCTTCTATGAATCAACCTATTAAACTCACCATCCGTGATGGTTTGAGTGTTATAAAATTTGTACTCATCAGAAGGTGTGCTAAATTGAATTAACTTATTTTTAACAATCCATAACTATTTTATCCTTATGTGAGTTGAATTGACTGACACTACATCGAATTCAAAGAAAAAAAAGGCTCTCAAATTTAAATGAGTAAAGGAAAAAAAAGAAAGGAAAATTTGATCTCCCAAACACACGACATATACCAAATTTTGAAAAAGTCCAATTTCAGTTTTCCTTTTAAAAAAAAATGAAAACATTTTTTTTAAGTATTAGGTTGAGTTTCTTTAAAAGTATCAGTTTAAATATGGTTTTGATGTATGAAATATGTTTGAATTTTTTTAGGTCCGAAATGAGTAAAGGAAGAAAAAGAAAGCACAATTCGATCTCCCAAACACACGACATAATACCAATTTTTGAAAAAAGTCCAATTTCAGTTTTCCTTTAAAAAAAAGAATTTGTTTTTTTAAGTATTGCGTTGAGTTTCTTTAAAAAGTATCGATTTAAATATGGTTTTGATTTATGAAATATGTTTGAATTTTTTTAGTTCCTAAATGAGTAAAGGAAGAAAAAGAAAACACAATTTGATCTCCCAAACACACGACATAATACCAATTTTTGAAAAAGTCCAATTTCAGTTTTCCTTAAAAAAAAACATTCTTTATAAGTATTATTTTGAGTTTCTTTAAAAGTATCGGTTTAAATATGGTTTTGATTTATGAAATATGTTTGTATTTTTTTAGTTCCTATAAATGAGTAAAGGAAGAAAAAAAAACCACAATTTGATCTCCAAACACACGACATAATACCAATTTTTGAAAAAGTCCAATTTCAAAAGAAAACATTTTTTTTAAGTATTACGTTGAGTTTCTTTAGTATCAGTTTAAATATGGTTTTGATTTATGAAATATGTTTGAATTTTTTTAGTTCCTAAATATTTTGTATTTTATACATGAAAATTTGGATTCTATTAAGCCCCTGAACAACTATTGAAATTTTCTTTAATTTTTTGAAGTGTTTCCGATATTTTATTTTGGTCCTGAATTTTTTTTAGTGTTAGCAGTGACCTGTAAATTGAACATAATCAATATCAAAACAGAAAGAAAATATAAATATAAATATAAATAAAAAATAAAAAATAATTAAAAAAACAAACATATTCCAAGAACAACCACAAATTTAAGCCAAAGTTATATTTTTAATACTGAGAACACCTGTTGATTTGATGTTAGTTTAATGTTTGAGGTTGTGTTTTGTGCTTGTGGATTTTCCTCACGTGTGTTAATTTTTATAAGGAAGGTTCATGTTTCGTGTTACCTTCCAGGAAGATACTAGGTAGCACTGGTCACAAGATGTCACTATCTTCACATATTCAAGTATAAACACATTTTTTGACTATTTATAGAACGATGTGAGAGGTTAGGGCCTGCTGAGAAAGACCCTTATTCGGAAGTCACACGAGTCTTTTGTTAATCTGAATGAATTTATTATAAAAAAATCGTATTACATGAAACACGTTTTGAATGTGAACGCGTTTACTATATAAATACATTAACTTATCATACACAGAAACCATTCTTACACACTCCCTCGCTTACCAACACAACTGAAATATCTTCTCACATCAACACAAACTCAAATTCCAACAGAACTGAGTGAGTTCAGTTGTTTTTCTTCACAGAGATGGTGAGAACCCCGTCTTGTGACAAAAGTGGACTGAGAAAGGGTACTTGGACTCCGGAGGAAGATATGAAGTTAGTTGCTTATGTCACTAGATATGGATGCTGGAATTGGCGCCAACTTCCCAAGTTTGCAGGTATATGTTTAAACACTTATGAAAATTAAGCCAAATAATTAGTGAGGATTTATAGACATAGGAGAAAAAAGTACTAATTCTCTATCTGGTGCATTGGCTTTTAGGTCTTGCAAGGTGTGGGAAAAGTTGTAGATTGAGATGGATGAACTATCTAAGGCCTAACCTCAAAAGAGGGAACTTCACTCCACAAGAAGAAGAATGCATCATCAGGATGCTCAAAAAACATGGTAACAGGTATGATCACTTCCTAATACTGTGATACAATGAAATCTACCTTCCATCTATATCAAGATATCAACAATTCAAATAGTCTTTGCAAATTCTTATTTGAAATGAGTCAATAACGTGGAATTGTAAAATTGGAAGCTAATCTGATGATTCCTTCACTTGCAGATGGTCTGCTATTGCGGCTGAGTTACCAGGAAGAACAGATAACGAAATAAAAAACCACTGGCACACCACTCTCAAGAAAAGGTCTCAACAAAATACAGTCACAGATGAAGAAGCCAGAGCCTCCAAATCAAAGAATAAAGAATCCAGGGCAGTGAGGGACTCGGTTCCCAACAAAAATGGTGTTACTGTTAGTCTTCCAGCTACTTCCCAGATTTCAGATAATTCATCAGGCTCATTCTCCCCAGTTTCATCCTCCAGCAGCGAGTTTTCCTCCATGACTTCAGATCATTCCAATTCTGCTAGTATGGAAAATTTGGTGTTGGAAGATGACTTCGGTTTTCTTGACTCATATGTGAATGAAAGTTTCTGGAAAGAACTCAATCTGGATGGAGTTTCCTACGGTGCACCTTGTGAAGTACTGTCAAGAGATACTAATGACAGTTTTCAAAGTACAAATTCTACACAGAACGTTGATTCTTGTGCATCGTCTCCGCATCAATCATCCAGTGAAAGTATGGTTATGGAGAATGACTTTGGCACCTTTCTCGATGCATATGAAGAGGTAACAGTTGATAACTTTTGGTCACAGCCATTTGTGGTTGACGTGTCCCACGTTCCAAGCGAGCTACTTGTTCCCTCCGTGGAAGAATCGGAATATTTTGCTCCACTGTATGATGATTTGTGGGGTCAAAGTCATTTTGTACAATAAAAATCTTAGGTTTATTCTAATGAACAGCTTGTGATGACTTATATACTTGTATAATAGCGATGTAGCAGTGGCTATCTGTATTTCTCTTTTATAATTCTAATATAGAAAATTGCTTCTGCTCTATTTCTACTCTCAATATATCTTAAGGTTTCTATTTGACTTGTTAGTTATTAGTTCTCAGCTTGATCGGGAAAGAAAAGAGTAGTCTTTTCAAACAATTGTTGGTGGTTTTGATCTTCAATCATGTTCTTTGGTCTTTGTCGAATGTGAGATATGGTAAAAGATATTTTCACGTTCAAGTTAGAATTCAGTATTAAATAGTTGGAGTATTAGTTATAATAAATGCATACATTTGTCTTGGGTGAAGTGCATATTTATAACATTGTAATTGGTCTCCAATTCTAGATATGAATTAGGACGAATTATTGGGTTAATCTTAACATTATGGTAACATCTCGTACCATGATTATGCTAATCATGTTGTATTGAAGGATGCTAGATAGGTCCTCAGAACCACTTCGACCATATCAGCTAAATGGTCTTTCGGTAATCGATCCCTGTTTGACCCTTAAATAGTGTGCACCAAGATCTCCTCGGCCACTTACATAACACAAACTTATGTTGGATTGAAGATAATAGAAATATGATAAAGGGGAGATTGTTGGTTGTAACTTTCAGAATCAATCTGTTGTTGTTGGTGAGAAAGAACTCAATAGAAAGAACATTAAGCAATAATAAAAACGACTAATCAAATAAGCATGTAATGGGTACCCAATAAAAAAAATTGTTTTTGTAATGACAATTATTTATATATATATATATTTTGTCGTTTATACATATATAGTATCTTAAAAATTAATTACCCATTATACATATAGTTAGGCATTACGTTGGTTGTCCCCATTCATGCTTACTATCATTTTGTGCAATTCAGGTTGTGTAATGCTTCGTAATCAGTTGTTTTAGGAATGGAGAATATATGAATTGCGGTGGTTAGTGAGATTTGGTGTCATAAAGATTATTTATAAAGGTGGAGTTCTGGATTTTTTTGAGATCTTTTCTCTGGCTTAACTAAATGTTTGGTCTTGACTCACTTCTAAGTTTCTCTCTGCTTGTTTTTCTTTCTCTAATTGGTTTCTTGATCCTTTGGTCTTTCTTTATTCGCTTTAGTTTGGTGACGAAGTTCATTTTTGTCAGGATTAGTATTCTTAGTAGCTGTTTGGAAGGTGTTATGTTGTCAGGTCGTTCATGCTTCTTTGTATAAGGGCTGAATCACCCTTGAAGTGGTTCATATGTATAAATTTGTATCGCTGATAAAAAAAACCCATCAAAGGACCATTACAATGTTTATAATAAATAAAAAATATTTAAAGTAAACATACACAATATATATACATATTTACAAAAGGAACATAAAAAATAAACTTTTTATTCTTTTTCAAATGTTAATTGCCTATGTACATATCTTATATACATAGTATAATCATTGCAATTCGTAATACAAACAAGACATGTTAGGATAAACTATCGAAATAAATTTTCAACATAAGAAAAGTATATATAAAAAAAGACATTTTAATCAATAGATTACAATCATTCAATCTTTTACAAAGACCAATGTACAACAACAATATAAATCACACATGGATCTATACAATCAAGGATATTCAATAAGCAGAATATCGACTAAGGCCTTTCAGAATACTATATTAAGTATGTCCTATAAGAATGTTTCCACTATAAAATGATATATATTTATCATTCATCATTGTCTATACTAACTTATATACACTCCAAAAGTAACCCCTAAAAATAAAGACATCAAAAATCAACTTTTTCCTTTAAATAATTCCCCTAATATATCATATATACCCATTATGACATTACATCCCTATAATCTAAATAACATGTCATCAAATTGTCCCATGCTCTAATGTACATTACTTTTTGCTTCAACAGAAAATTGAAATAAATATCCAAAAGTATTATTTGAGAAAAAGTAGTCTTTAGGGTGATCTCAAACTTTGTAGACCAATCTCATTGTGTTTCTTTGAAGGAGAGGAGTCATGCCTTTATTTTGGCAAGTGTACTGAGTCAAAAGTAATAAATTGTCCATAAGGATGAGTATCGAACCCAAAAGGAACAATTTTAAAATCCCAAGGTGTAATATTCATTAAATATCAAAGGATGTTCAAAAGTTTGATTGAAAGGTTGTTGGTGTCATAAATTTATGTAAGAAATTAAATTAAAATAAAGTAAACATTTTAGATAATTCAATTGAGAAAATTGAGATTGAGATTAATCCTTCTCACTCATATGTATTTCAATGAATAAAAACATATAACATTTCAACTTGATTGACATTGATGCTCATATAAAAATCATTCATATCGATTTCTCGCTTATAAAATTATTAATATTGTCTCCTAAATATTGATTACTCACATATTTATAAAAACGTTCTTATTATTACGAACAAATGTTATAAAATAATTAACATTTCAAATATATTCTTAGCATTCAAATATGTTAAGCATTATCATATAGGTTAGATACATCCAGTAAAATTTAAAGATCAAAATCATGAATAAAGATTTGAACTTTAAGAATAAAATGATAATACCAATATCAATCAATAAAAAATATTATAAATAAATATCACCTCAATACATAAGAGTTTGAACACATTAAAAGCATTGAAAGCAAGAAAAGAATATCCAGGATGTTTCTCCTTGACGACTACTTCCTTTAAGATTTTCTATCTCTAATTATTCTCCTTCTTTACTTAGGATTTTGCCTCACGCCTTTTACTTAACCTAATTTGATGTACGTTAAGTGACATCTCACTCAAGCGGAGGTATTGCTTTATCAAGCGAGTTTCACGAGAATAAAACCCAACTTCACCGGAACAAACTCGCTTAAGCGAGCCTGAGCGAGTTCTTAGGCAAGTTTGCTCCTGAGAGCAAATTTTCCTCAAGAGTGATCTTGCTTGGGAGAGTTTGGGAGAGTCTGGGTGAGTTCTTGGGCGAGTTTTGAATGCTCCAACTTTGCCTTTTCTCCTCGTATTTACTTTTCCATTCCTCCTTTACCCTTATCTCCATATTTCCCTAGATTCTTGAAATTAGCACAAACTTGGGAATAAATAGTTCTTATTTATCTCATAATCCAAAATATGTAAAAAGGTGAAAATCTATAAATCAAAGGTTGAATTATAACTTTATCAACAATTAAAATCCATAAGTGCCTATTTTTTTGCATAAAATATCACTAAATTATGATGTTTATCAAGGAGTATGCTATAGGCATCAAGAAAGTGAACTCTATGATGAGACTTTAGCTTAAAAATGTTAGTGGTTCTTCAACCATGACAATGTCCATATTGTGAAGATTGAAGATGTAAGATAGGAAAAAGTTGAAATGGAAAAAAATACGAGCGATTAATGCAAGACTGTGAGTGTCAGAACTGAATGGTTGGTTTGGTTGAACGAGGTGTAATTTACCGGAGAAGAAAAATAGTAAGGGAATAATAAAAAGATTGAGTAAAAAGAATTCATATGCTTCCTTAAATGTTGGAAATAGGATATCATAAACCCTTAGGGAAGCTTTTTGGGATAACCTAAACACATTTTACTTATAGTTGGAAAACCTAATTAATTTAATTAGTTTTTTTTTTCTTGAAGAAGTCAAGTAAAAAATTATAGAAAAGAATGAAAAATAACATGTTACTACAAAAAAAACATGTATGTAGTGGCGGTTTTAATATGACGGTTATTAAAAATTTCAATAATTATCCATATAATACGATGACTTAATAACTGTCACAATTCTCCTTCAAAACGTTTCATTTAGAACCATCACTATTATCCTTCGAAATATACAACGCGTTTTCATTTCCTCCACAACATTCCTCTTTACCATTTTTTTCCAGAAACCTCACACTTTCAATCTCTCCTTAACACAAACCCTCTCACTCTTTCAATCTCTTTCGAGCCTCCCACTCTCATTACCACAAACCCTTTCCTTAACACAGACCCTCTCACTCTCCACAAACACTCTCACTCTTTCAATCTCTTTCAAACCTTCTCCCTCTCACACAAACTCTCTCACCCTTCATGCAAAACCATCTCATTACCGCAAACTCTCTTCACACAAAACCTTTTTGCAAACCCTAACACTTATCATTGTCGTCATTGGTCCTTTTCGCCATTGTCGTTGACTTGAAGGACACCATGCTAGCAAAGATTCTTGTGGTTCATCGTTGCAAATAGGTACGTGGTCATAACATATACGATTTCTGTGATTTTGATGTATTGTGATTCTTGCTTTTGTTTCTGAATTGGATTCCCAAAATCCTTCGTTTGTTTTCTAGTTTCATCAATTTATTTCAATAGGGGTTGAAACTCCTTTAATTTCTAGAGATAAATATTTTCAGATGTTGCGATTTAGAAGAAAATGGGTGAAATGCCCAAATAAACTTTTGCTCAAGTTGTAGTTAGGGATTTTAAAATTTAAAATCTATTATTATGATTTTCCTAAGCTATTGCTAGTGTGTGTTATTTGATATGGTGTTTTTGTGTATTTTTGTTAGTCCTATTAACATCACAAGCCTTAGATCTATCACTTCTCATTTGCACAATCATAGTTACTAATGGAGATTGAGAACTTTTCTAAGATGTGGAAAATAATGGTTGTTGTTGTCTTTGGTGAATTAGAGTTTAAAAAATGGAACCTGAATTGGAGCATGTTGTTGTGGCGAAGAAGAAAATCCACGAATGCCCCGTTTGTTCTAGATTCTTTGGTTTGGGTCAAGTCCTCGGTGGGCGCAAGAGAACACATGTTATAGGTTCTTCTACAACTACAGCCATCATAACTTTTAGAATTTGTCAGAACTTCTGTAACTGTTTCGGTTGGAGCTTCTGCTAGAGTTGGAGACAGTTTGATAGATCTTAATCTCCCTACTCCAATGGATGATGATGAAGACATTAGCTGGTTCGATCACTCCACTCTTTCAGATGCAGAGTTTGATACAAATCAAAGCAACCATCAGATGACTAAGGACACATCAAGCACCTCACAAAAAGGCCAGTCATCTCAGTATACAAATTCGGGCCCACCAAACATCGAGAAAGCATCAACAGAAGAAGAAGTTATAAACTAGAATATCACAAGTTCTTGCTTCTGGTATTTTCCACAAGAGAAAAGTTATGTAAATAAATTGGGTTCACTTTAGGGGTCCAAATAACAAAGATAGGCTGGAATAAGGTACCATTAGCATAATAAGGGGTGTGGGTAGCATTTTAGCTTGTTCCTAGTCCTTTTGGAAGGCATTTTGACCTAGTTTATAGAAGGACAAGCCTAGGATGCGGGTTTGACTTAGTCAAACCCTAAGGCTGCCCATTTTTCCCTTTTCCCAACCTACCCTTTTAGCTTGTTCTTCAAGGGTCCTTCTTCTATAAATAGGAGGCTTACCTAGTGTATTTTACAAGTTGAAATTAATAGAAGAAGAGTTACTCTGCACAAATTGTGTGAGGTGTTAGTGAGGTTTGAATTTTTCTTAGCATTTAGGTCTTATCTTGTGAGTATTGAGAGCTCTCAAGTGGCGGCTATCTTCACTTATCTTAGAGGCCAATCAAACTCCAAGGAATTTATGTTTATTGTCTTTGTTTTCTTCCTTGGTTTATGCTCTCGGTTTTGTCATGAATTAATTGAGTTTTGCATCCATTCTCTCCATATCTTGCTTTTATCTTTGCCTTTGTGAAATAAACCTTCACATCTACTTAACCACTTGGTTAAGTTAATGTCCAGTGGGAAATTTTCTAAGGTTTTCACTCTTAAATTCCTAAAATCTCAATCCTAAAAGTAAAGTGTCACCAAAATGAAAACATCTAAAAATCAACTCACATCATGTGGTATCAAAGCTTAGGTTCTTGAGATTATTTTGCTTTGAGTTGATTGACACTTTACATTCTTTACATTCAAGCACCTTTAATTTCTTGTTTTTAAATTCAAGTACCTTTAATTTCTTTTCTTTAAATTCAAGTACCTTTAAATTCTTGTCTTTACATTCTTGCAATTTAATTTTCAGCCCTTTATTTTCCTTGTAATTTTCATTCGGCCATTTTATCTTCCATAGCTTTGTTTTGCTTTTGGATTGTTATTTTTTGTGTCTTATTGTGTTCTTGCCTTTTGCTTTGAGTCATATGTTCTTGGAGTCCTTACTTAGATTATATTTACTTTTCTTTTAATTTTGAAAGTTTGAGAAGTAATTAGAAACTTGTTTTAGTAGAAATAGATTTAAAGTTCCAAACAAAAAGATTTCAAGTGATCAATTATTTTGAATCCCAATTTTTTTTGTGAAAATTGGAGTTATTAGAAATGATGCATGATTAAAACTATGGACATTTCATTTCCATAATTCAAAACCCTAGTATAAAAAAAAAGTGAAAACGCAAATTTGTGATATCAATTCTAAAGAAAAACATTTTCCAAATTTGGATTCAACTTGATCGGCAAATTGATTTCAACCAACGTGAAACTTTTTATCCTTTTGCTTTAGCAATTTCTAAAGAAAAAGTTTCATTGTTAAGAGTTTAGTAAGTACCTTTGAGTCCTTTTTGTGTGCCTGTTTTTCTTGATTGTCTTTCTTCAAGTTTTGTCATAATCTCTTTCTCAAATTTGGTTTAGCTTTTCTTGCTTAAGCTTTTCTTGTTTGTCTTTTTTTTTTCTTTTCCTTAAGTTTTGTGGTGGTTTCCTCTAAGATCAATGAAGACCTTTTGTTAAGGGAAGAATTTCTTTGAAGTGCTTTGGGTGTTCTCTTCTTGAATTTCACCAAAAGTGATGCAAAGTGATGCAAACGTGAGGAGTGTTTAAATTGTTTTCACTAATTATTTGTTCCTTTGTGTAAAAAAATTATGGGTAATTTGTCTTTAGGTGAACCTTCAAAACCACAATCATATCACAAAACCCACCTTTTGGGAGAACTTGTGGAGGTCAAGAAGCGACTTGTCCACAAAGACGAGAAAATAAGCCAACTAGCGAAAAGATTGCAAAGACTAGAAGAAGCTCAAGCGAGACAAATTCAAGAAAGGAGATTGGAGCCACCAAGAGCACCTAGACCATCCATGCACTATGGGAGTCAAGAACATGATGGGCTAGTGCACACTTTTGCAAAACGGCACCATCAACACCACCACCAACCACAACATTCTTTTGATTTTGTAAAGTTACCTAGTTTTAGTGGGTCCAATGACCCTACTTTGTATTTAGAATGAGAAGCTAAAGTTGAACATCTCTTTAATGTGTATAAGGTCATCAAGGACCAAAAGCTTAGGTTAGCTTCCCTAGTTTTTTTAGACTATGCCAACCAATGGTGGCAACAAACTGTAATGGACATTGGGTTAAACAAGAGGCCAACCGTGGTCTCTTGGTATGATTTGAAAGCAAGTATGTGTGCGCAGTTTGTTCCTCCTCATAGGAAGGAACACTTGTGGAAGCTCTAATGGCTCATCAAGGACCTAGGATGGTAGATGAATACTTTAAAGACTTAGAAACAACTTTGACTAAAATTAATATGCATGATAATGAAGAGTCAAAGATAACTAGGTTTGTAAGTGGTTTGAGGAGAGAAATTTAAGATATTGTAGAATTATATGAGTACTCTTCTTTAAAGAAAGTGGTTCACCTAGCCATCAAGGTGGAATGAAAACTTTTGAAGAAAACAACTTTCAAAAATATTCATAATGATGGCTTATACAAATCTTCATGGAAGGATACAAACAAAAATTCTACAAAAACTTCTCCTTCCAATTTTTCAAAAGAAACCACTTCTCACCAAAAAGTTTCTAAACACATTCCTTCTACCTCTACCCCTAAGTCACCCACCAAAACTTCAAGCACAAAATGTTTTAAATGTTTAGGTTTTGGCACATAGCTGCCAATTGTCCAAATAAAAGAACCACAATGTTACAAGAAGTAAATAAAGACCAAATTAAAACAAAAGCCAAAAAAGAAAATGAGAAAGAAGAGGAAAGTAAAGTGTGTCTCATTAGAGGCGCCTTTTAAGGACAAAACTATGACGGAGTATTGACCTCCAAAGCGGACAATACCTCGGATGCGGTGATTGACCCTAGCGATGTTATCTCTCGAACTTGAGGTCGGAACACTCCCTCCTCCCTCAACCCACCGAGGTGCCTTTAAAAAAAAAGTGTGTCTCATTTTGTTGACTCCTACGAAAATCACTACACCTCCTAGGTATACTTCTTCCTTCTCTTTTTCATTCCCAAATAATTCTAAATACTTGACATCTTTGTTAAAGAAGTTTAGGGATGATCTTCAAAACCTCCTAAAGGTTATCCATTTCTAAGAGGATTTTCACAAACAAATCATTTATTCCCTAAACATTCTCTATAACCATGGCCTGTATCTAGAATTCACCCATGTGAACTCCCCAAGCTTCATGAACATAAGTTTGCTTCACATCCTAAACTTCCAAATATCTTATTTGGGAACAAACTAACTATGTTATTTGCAGGAGTTATAAATTCGAGGACGAATTCTTTCCAACCTGGGGGGCATGATACAAACCAAAGCAACCAACAGATGACTAAGGACACATCAAGCACCTCACAAAAAGGCCAGTCATCTCAATATACAAAGTCGGGCCCCACCAAACCTCGAGAAAGCATAAGCAGAAGAAGAAGTTATAAACCAGAATATCAAAAGTTCTTCCTTCTGGTCTTTTCCACAAGAGAAAAGTTATGTAAATAAATTAGGCCCACTTTAGGGGTCCAAATAGCAAAGATAGGCTAGAATAAGGTACCATTAGCTTAATAGGGGGTGTGGATAACATTTTAGGTTGTTCTTAGCCCTTTTGGAAGACATTTTGACCTAGTTTATAGAAGGACAAACCTAAGATGCGGGTTTGACTTAGTCAAACCCTAAGGATGCCCATTTTTTCCCTTTTCCCATCCTACCCCTTTAGCTTGTTCTCCAGCTCCTTCACATATAAATAGAAGGCCTACCTAGTGTATTTTACAAGTTGAAATTAATAGAAGAAGAGTTACTCTGCACAAATATTGTGTGAGCTTGAGTGAGTGCTATCTCCTCTTCCTTGGTCTTATCTTGATGAGAATGAAGCTCTCAAGTGGCAGCCTTCCACTCATCTTGATGGTTACCACCCATCAAGTGGCGTGAACATCACTCTCCTTTTCCATAAGTTTCCTTCTTCCATTCTCCTTCATTTCACCTTCCATTTATGTTCATTGTCTTTGTTTTCTTCCTTGGTTTATGCTCTTGGTTTTGTCATGAATTAATTGAGTTTTGCATCCATTCTCACCATATCTTGCTTTTATCTTTGCCTTTGTGAAATGAACTTTCACATCTACTTAACCACTTGGTTAAGTTAATGTCCAGTGAGGATTTTTCTAAGGTTTTCACTCTTAAATTCCTAAAATCTCAATCCTAAAAGTAAAGTGTCACAAAATGAAAACATCAAAAAATCCACTCACATCAAATTTTGTGAAACAATGAAGAAGGTTTTTCTTAGTTCGAACTTCTTTTGATTTTCTTTTCCTTTGACTACTTAGGTCCTAATCTGAAGGTACACAATTTTGGTTCCTTTATTAAACTGTAATTTTAGATTTTGTTAGATATTGTGTTTTTTGTAACTGCATATAAATGCACATTAGTGCACATGATATTTATTATTTTGTTTCAATTATTGAATTAATATTTCTATGTAAGTGCTCATAAAAGCATTTAAGAGTCAGTTAATGCAAGTATTATAAAAATTGTTAGCAAAGATAATGAATATCTTGCTCTGCTTTATTCATCAACACCAACAATTGGTATAAAAGTTATCTTCTTAAGGGATCTGTGAGGTTAGTAGAGTGTGCAACAGTGCAAGGAAAGTCCAATTTTTCAGCAATGGCAACACCAAAATTTGATATATCAGATGTGGGTCGTTCATATGGAGACCTACTTAGATGCATTGGATCTATGGGAAACTATAGAAGAGAACTATGAAATTCAATTCCTTTCGGAAAACCCTATTGTGGCACAAATAAAATCACAGAAAGAAAAGAAGATGAAGAGATCAAAGGCAAAAACATGCCTTTTTGCAGCTGTATCTCCTATGGTATTCACATGGATAATGTCCTTGAAGTCAACAAAAGCAATCTGGGATTACCTCAAGGCAGAATATGCAGGTGATGAGAGGATTTGTGGAATAAAAGTACTAAATCTAATCAGGGAGTTTGAATTGCAGAGAATGAATGAGCCAGAAATTCGTAAAAGATTACTCTGGCAGACTTCTAAGCATTGCCAACAAAGTAAGGATGCTTGGATTTGTATTAAATGATTCAAGATTTTTTTTTAAACTGCTTGTAACAGTTCCAGAGAGGTTTGAAGCCACCATAACAATCCTAGAGAACACAAAGGACCTATCAAAGATTTCTCTTGCAGAATTCCTAAATCCTTTACAAGCACGAGAAAAAAGAATAGCCATGAGACAAGATGGAGCAGTAGAAGGAACCTTAATAGCCAAGCATCAAGGTTACAACAAGTACAAAAAGAAGAAGAACTAGAAGAACCAACCATCAAATGAAGATAATTCATTTAGAAATCACCAAAATGAAGGAGAAGGTGTAAAGAAAACAAATCCACCTTGCCAACACCGTGGAAAGGAAGGCCATCCACCATTTAAATGTTGGAGAAAACCTGATGCCAAATGTTCCAAATGAAACCAACTTGGACATGAAGCAGTGATATGCAAAAACAAAAATCAGGTGGAAGAGGCAGATGCTCAAGTTGTTGATCAAGAAGAGGAAGATCAATTGTTCGTAGCCACTTGTTTCTCAAGCAGAGAATCAAGTGAAAGTTGGTTGGTTGACAGTGGTTGCACCAACCACATGACACATGACAAGGAAATCTTCAAGGAATTGAGAACTACTGAGATTAAAAGAGTGAGGATTGGAAATGGTGAACACCTTGCAATAAAAGGAAAAGGCATAGTAGCTATCACAAGTTATAAAGGTACAAAAACCATTACAAATGTTTTTTTGTGTGCTAAAGATTGATCAAAATCTTTAAGTGTTGGTTAATTGTTGGGAAAAGGCTATAAAGTGATGTTTGAAAATAAACATTGCTTAATCAAAGATGTTGATGGCAGAGTTTTGTTTAAAAATGAAATGAAGGGAAAAAGTTTTGCTCTCAATCCAATGAAGGAGGAGCACATGGCATTTAAATCCAAAGAAAGTGTCACTGAAATTTGGCAGAAAAGACTCGGGCATTTTCATCATCGAGGACTACTTCAAATGCAATCAAAGAAGCTGGTAGAAGAACTTTCTAATCTTGATGATATCCTGACCAACTATTGAGCATGAAAATTTAGGAAGCAACACATGCAATCATTCCCTAAACCGGCTTGGAGGGCTTCGAAGAAATTGTAGCTCATTCACACTTTTGTGGTCCTCAAAGAACACCATCATTAAATGGTAACCTTTATTTTATAGCCTTATTTGATGATCTAACAAGAATGTGTTGGATTTTCATTTTGAAAAAAAAAAAACAAAAGTTGCTGGTGTATTTATGAAATTCAAGGCCAGGGTGGAAAATGAAAATGGTTGCACAATTCGGATTTTAAGATCTGATAATGGCAAGGAGTACACTTCAGAAACTTTCAATCGTTTTTTGTGGGGAGGCAGGAATTGAGAATCAATTAACAACCCCATACACTCCACAACAAAATGGAGTTAGTGAAAGGAGAAATAGATTTATAATGAAAATTAAGCAAAGTCAGGATCAAGTATTCATTTGTCAGAAGAAGTATGCAAAAGAAATATTTAAAATGTTTCAGATGGAAGATTGCAAGGCAATGAGCACTCCCATGAATCAAAAGGAGAAGTTGGTCAAAGAAGATGGATCTTCCAAAGTTGATGAAGTTGGATTCATAAGCTTGATAGGATGTCTAATGTATTTTCAGCAACCAGACCTGACATTCTAAATGCAATAAGCATTCTATCCAGATTTATGCATTTCCCAAAGGAGACTCACATGAGGGTTGCATAGAGAGTCATCAGATACATCAAGGGAACTTGGAACTTTGGAGTTAAGTTCTTGAAGCTTAAGGATTTCAAGTTATTTAGTTTCTCTGACATTGATTGGGGAGGTTCAATTGATGACATGAAAAGTACATATGGATATTGTTTTAGCCTTGGATTAGGGATATTTTCATGGAGCTCAAAGAAGCAAGAAATAGTAAAATTTGTTGTTGTTTCGGCTACTGTGAATCAAACTTTCTGGTTAAGGAAGATCCTGATTGATTTAAGACAAAACATTGGAGTTTGCAGTTCAAAAAATCAAGGAGGAGTGTTAGATATTGTGCTTTTTCTAACTGCATATAAATGCACATAAGTGCATGTGATATTTTATTCTTCAATTTCAATTGTTGAATTAATATTTCTAAGTAACTGCTCATAAAAGCACTTAAGAGTCAGTTACTACAAGTATTATAAATGTAATTGTTAGCAAAGATAATGAATATCTTGCTCTGCTTTATTCATCAACACCAACATATTTGTTTAGCCATTTGGGTTATAACTTACTATTTTACTTCGTTACTTACTCTATACTTCATATTCATCTAATAATATCACAATTATTCTCAAATTCGGTTCATAGCAACTTTATTATCTTTTACAGTTAGTTTATGTAGGATGTGACTTTTCAAGTTAGAGTTAGATGAATGGAAGAACTAAATTTTTTATGCTTATTCTATTTAGCTTAAACTTTTGTGCTTTTCTTTTATATTATAATAATAATAATTTTTTTATTAGCAAACAATAAATTAAATTTAAGGGGACACTTCATATCACGATTCACACGATACAACTACGATACAAGAGCGCTATTATTCCATTTATTTAGTATTCAAATTACATCAGTCGAAACTGACATATTATTTTTTACAATTCTATTATAATACTGACAGTTAAAAACGTCACATTATATATATCGTATATAATGACGTTTACATGTGTCGTATTTTGAGCTGAAATCCTTTTTAATGAAATAAATTGCGACAATTTTGACTCACATTAATTACATACAAAAATTGTCACTTTATACAGAGCGTTAAATGGCAGGTGTTACAATAGATTGCATAAGACCGCCATATTAAACTTTGTGACAACTAAATTTATGACGATTTAGCAAACCGTCACACATGTATATTGTGACTATATATGTACTTCTTAATAAGTCTTTAGTCATAACTTGAATCAATTACAACTTGTATTGAATTACCACACCAACATGGTTTCTAATTGTTCTCTAATGGGATTGAAGCCGAGAGAACTATTGAGATCACTCTTCTCCTTCCTTATTCGGTCGGTCGGATTGCGTTTCAACTTCCCTCCTTGCCAGCTCCATACTCATCCTTACTCGTCTCAACTCTCAGTCTTCTCGTAGTCCAGATTCAGATGGTACCTATAAAAGGCACTTAAACTCTCAAGTCAGTAAAGGTATTCAATGCTCGGTTGTCAGAGCATTGTATATGATGACGTACGTGGATCTTGGAATGTGTGCTATTGATATTATTTTAATGGACCTTTCTTATTGGGCCAGATTAGGGAGTTGGACCATGTTTAGGAATACATTACCTAACTCTTAATCGTGAATTAGCTTCACTGACTCTGCTTAAGCGTAACTGAATTTGAGTTGTCGGTCGACCCATTGATGGGGACCTTATCTTCGGTCGACCCAATAATGAGGACCGAAACATGTGGTTAGTTGTACAATCCTCACTGGTACACTAATTTATTAAGTCTTTAGTTAGTGAGGTTTCCCCATTTTAAGCTAGATATGCCATTTTGTATCTAATTAACATTAGAAATTCCATATATGCTTATGTAATCTATTTCTTATCTTCATAATAAGGGATATAAAGGATCTCACATCACCTTTTATTTATTATTTTTGGATAAATTTTTAAAAAAATTTGGATTGAATAACTATAATGCAAAAGAAAAATATTTGAATACCTCAAATGGTAAATGGTAAATGGTAACACTAACAACAAGAAGATACAAATAATATATACAATTTGGGTCAAATAAATATGCATGCTCATATAACCAAGTGCTCTAATTTTAATCCATGATATCACTATTCTCTTTTAATCAATCCAGGACATTTATGTAACCCAAACAACTAGTGCCAATTTCCAATTACAGGTAGCATTTGAAACTACCTATGATAGTTGTCCTTGATCCAGCAAATGCTTCAATCTTTTTCTAGTCACAATCAAATCTGCATACGGAACAAAAGAATCAAAGATGAGATGAGTTGCTATCAAAGCTAACCAATGAAAGTAAACACTTAGTAATATGTAATAATCTGAATGAAAGTTTTGTATTTTTTTCTTCTTAAAGTGATAGGTGTATGTGGAGAGGTTTAAGTGTATAGATATGAACAAAATAGTTGTATCATATTCTTCTAAGATTACAACTTAACATGCACTACAACAAGAAAAAAATTTTTAATGGAGGTTATTTAACGAAGGTTAATATAAGTCCCAGGAATTGATTTAATTAGCGAAGTTTTTTTTAATCTTCGTTAACTTCCAAAGGTTATTCTAAAACCTCAGAAAAATAATGGAAGTTTTTTTAACCTTCATTAAATTTCTAAGGCTTATTTTTAAACCTCGGAAAAATAACAGAGTTTTTTTAACCTTCGTTAAATTCCAAAAAGTTATTTTAAAACCTCAACAAAATAACAAAGGTTTTTTTAACCTTCCTTAAATTCCAAAGTTTATTCTAAAACCCCAGAAAAATAATGGAGGTTTTTTTTAACTTTCGTTAAATTCCAAATGTTTATTCTAAAGTCTCAGCAAAATAACGGTTGTTTTTTTAACCTTTGTTAAATTCCAAAGATTTAGTGTAGAACCTCAATAAAACACTACATATTTTTCAAACTTCAATAAATAAATAAAATTAAATATATTTATAAATAAATAATTAAAAGCTATATAGTTTTAATGTATTTTATAACTGAATTCTCTAAAATTTTGAAAGTGTAACTTTACATTACAAATAAGTTTTCTAAAGTTTCAAAAATTTATTTTAAAAGAAAAATAACCTTGGATAATAAGTATTTCAACAATATTTTCATATTTCTTATGATTGATGGTAGTTGGTTTATATAATTCCTAGTTTTTTTTTGTTACAAGCTCATAGTTCAAAAAAACCTTATTTATGTTGTTTTAGTTTTTGATGTACGTACATTTTATGTGCAATTTTAGTTATAGTTATAATTATTAAAATTTAATTCTCATAATTTTGAAATATTTAAATTAAGACCTTTATTTTAAAATGCATCCAATAATTAATTTACTGTAAAAGTGAGAAGTAATAAAGTTAATTTCTCCTCACAATATGTTCTTGCAATCTTTGAAACCCTCGTATCCAAAAACACACATGACTTTGAAGCCCATATCTGATAGATAATACAATTATTTAGGATATATAAAGTTGGGGTAGTAAGGTGATGGAAGAAGCAATATTGGAGTAAAAAGAAGATAGTGTCTTATCTAATGTTTCTTCTCATTGGATATAATAGACATAAGTCTAGCTCAATTGTGATTCCTTGCTAGGAATGTCATTGGTGGTCATTGAGCTTGTGTCGGAGAACAATATATCTATGGTGGAAGAGAGAAGTCAAGAGGATCGTTAGAGATGGTGGAAGATGGGGTTGAAGGTTATTTCAAACGAGAAAGTCATTTTACGAAAATTTTGAAACTTGTGGTGCGGAGGTTTTTAAACCCATGGTATTTTACTGAGGTTTTTAAACTCATGGTATTTAACGGAGGTTTTTTAACCCTGGTATTTTATAGAGGTTTTAAAATTCATGATATTTTATTAAAGTTCTTAAACCTATGGTATTTAATAGGGGCTCTGAGACTTTTCCTAAGGTTTAAAAAAATCCGAGGGAACATGTTCCTTTAAAAATCATTTTTTCTTACATTGATGCTTTCTTGAAAGGGAACTAAGTGTATAGAAATAAAAAAACTAGTTGTATTTGTTTTGTAGCTAATGGTAATGTCAAAGAGTATGGCAAACAATGAGGATACATTGACAACTTGATAGGATCTTATCATCAATTACTTTGCCTCCAAGAATATTGGTTGTGGGAGTTACAACTCACCAAACCTCCATTTTTAGTGGCTTTGGAGTTTCAAATTGGTTTAAACACAAGGTAAAAGAATCAATTCAAATTTATTTCGAGATGTCAGATAAGGAATATAAAAATATAACGTTTAATTAATTCAAGAAAATACACTGAAAATTTTATGGAAACACTATAGTTGTTCTAACAACTAATAATCTTATTAAATGAAAAAATAACACACTTGAATATCTTATGGATACGTTACAAATTGTAACAACCGCTACTTATCATTCTATAAACTACCTACAGTAAGTTCTACTGCATCCACAGTTCAAACTCAAACAACCAGTGTAAAGTTTACATTTTTTGTCTTACACTCTTAAAAAAAAAAGGAAACATGAGTGCTTCTTCTCTACAATGTTTCTCTTCTCATTCATCATCATCCCTCAAACTTTATTTAGGATTTTTACCTTTGTTATTTAGGCTTTTTACATATGTTAACAGTCCGTCATGGATGCAGGTGACCTAAATTTATGTTGGACGAAATCTTTAACATAAAACCTTCTATTTTTCATCAGATTGTAACACAACCTGAAAAAAAATTGTATTAAAAAATTAAGTTAAAAAGGTCCAAAAAAAATTTGTTCAATGCAAATTTTGCATTTTTATAAAAATAATATTAGTTTTGACTTTAAACCAAAACCTAAAATGTAGAAAATTTTCAATAACAATAATTAAACATTTCAACTAAAAAATATATATAAAATCATGTTTCTAACCTAAAATTTTTATTAATAACAAAATAAAATAAATCATGTAAATTTAGTGAATTATGGTACAATTGTTGCTCTAAATCAAACATAAAAAATCATACATATGAACTCTTCAAAAAATTTCTTCACCTTAATCACATATCATTTCGTATAATGATTGTTCATCACTTCTTCAATGTCAAACAGTATACAAAGAGTTAATTGTATGACATTATCTACAACAACTATATAACAAACAAATTGTTTCAAATTTATGAAAGTCAAACCAAAATTATTCCACAATTATGGGTAAAATCCATAACAGAATAAGATTAATAGATGTATTTGGTTAATTGCATGAGGCTTTTACAGAGTCAAGTATATATTTTAACATTTTGTTAACAATTCCTTTAAGTTGAATTCTGTGATAGATTTACACACGCTTTCAATTATCAAAGAGCTCAAGAGTCAAAAAACAACTTGTTTCACATACCCCATGCATAATAATATCAAGTTGCATTTAATTAATAAAAAAAACTACGTAATTTTGCTCCGGTAATATCATTCTGACCAAGTTTTTGTTCTACTATTCATTAGTCAGAGAAAACTATTTGGTAGATGTATATTTCCACACTAACTGTCACGAGTGTTGACCAAGGACTTTTTATATAAAAAAAAAGTTAGTTAAGTACACAAATGGTAACCTATTTGCTTAATTAGTTAATAGAAAAAAAAGTTTCTTCTTCTAAATAAAGCAGAAAGTGTCTGCTCAATTTTCAAATCCCCAGAAGGAAAACCTGTTCTGAGTAATATTTTACTGGTTTATATTCCAGAAACCGCGTTGTTCTTCATAACAATGAGGAAAGACTGAGAATCCATGACTTGACCTCACATTCTCGATTATACTCCTGACTCTATCAATTAGCACATGACAAATTGAAACCCTAGAAACGACATAATAATAATAATAATATGATATGGTTTTCTTTTTATATTACAGTAGCTAGCTGAAGGGGAATCCCATGCTGAATTTTTCTTCTATGGTGTCTTCATATATACTGACAAAACGACTATATCATATTAATAACATCTCCAACTTAACGTCTATTCGCAATCTAGCAAGTATTAAGCTCACTGCTTCTGACGTACGTTGTGAGTATTATAAAACAGAAGTTTTAGTGAGATTTCTCAGTTTTTAATTTAGATTTTAAAATTAAATATTTACATTTCTATCACTGATCTTCTACATTTTTTTAATTTAATTGCGCAAATTAGACCACAAGGTGATTTGAAACTGTCAGAAAAAAATAAATTATAGCATTGTTATTAATTTTATAGACAATTAATTCTAATATTTAAAATGAAGTCTTATGGTGTATTACAAAAAGAGACAAAGATTTGAAAGGAATAAAAAAATATATCAGTAAAAGTGCTAGTCCAAATGGTATAATGTGTCAATTTATTTTAATATCTTGAGTTTGATTCAAATTTATGATAACAAAAAGATATAATTAAAGGAAATGACACTAAGAATAGCCAGCCAAATTAAAAACATATGAGTTTAAGATAATTGCAGGCATGTAACAGAAATAGGAACATTGGTTCTAAGTGACATTTTTAACAAAAAGTTACACTGTAGCATTTTCTACAAGAGTGTCAATTTATTTAAATATATATGTAATAATTTCTATATCAATTCTTCTAACTGAAATAGATAAAGGTTTTAAATTTGACTTGTTTAATGATTGTTGGTTTATCCGAAGTTCTTGATTCCAGCAAAAACTCATGTGTGACTGAAGTAGAAGTAACAGCAAAGACAAGATGCTTTAAATGCCTATGTAATTCAATATCAAGTTATTCAACTTCTTAGAAATTAAGACAATTCCATCAGTTTTGGTTAGGTTGCCGGTATGTCGGGAAGCGGAGCACGCACCCATGGTGGACATGACTCTTCCCGTAAACCACTTACTTTAAATGATTTTACAACGTTCTTCTTCTCGAATTTCTCAAATGACTTTTGTGAATTTGATATGATCAAGGTCTTTATAAGATGAGATAGGGTGAAATAAGTATTTATTTCATGCAAGCTAAACAAATTGGGAGAAGATTCGGGTTTGTGAGATTCTTTGATGTGAGAAACGTGGGACGTCTAGAGAGGGAGTTAGACCAAATCTACACAGGAAACATGAAGCTCTTTGTGAACATTTTGAAATACTGAAGACATGAGCTGGAACCTAATAGGGCGGAGAGAAGGGACTCAAGGACCCTACACACAGAGAGACCAAGGGACATGGGCAAGCTGCATTTGGAGGGTCCTGAGATAAACGGGAAGAAGAGAAGAAAGGAGGTTTGGGTGGAAAATAAAGGAAAAAGTCCTTTGTTGATGTAGTTAAAGGAGAAAAACAACAGAAGTGGAAGAGACTTGTTATTAAAACACAACATCATGTCTTGTCGTGGATGAAAAATAATGATATTGGTCAGTTCAATGTAGATTTGGACTTTGACCAGTTGGGTGAAGAATTTTGAAGTGAGGTATTTGGGGAACAACCTAGCACTGCTAACACCAAAAGAAGGGGAAAACATGGAAGACTTAATAAAGCTCAACAAAGAGTGGTTCAAAAGTGTCTTGACAGTGTTAAGCCTTGGTCGGAAGCTCATGTAGTGGGCTACAAAATCGTCTAGGTGAGGTGTTATGGTTTACCGATACCTTTCTAGAACAAGGTCTGCTTTGCTAAAGTGGTCGGAGAAGTGGCTACGCTGGTGTTCATTGATAAATACACATTGTTGTGGGAGAACCTTGAGTACGCTGGACTACAAGTCCGCTTATTGAAAAATTGCTATGCTAGGTTTGCGAAGAGCATGTAGATCAATGATCAAATGCTTAATATATTCATTGAAGAGGAGTTTCCAATAAAAAATGGAGGTTAGTGCAAGTGTAATCTGTTAGAATATATGGCCTTAAACGAGAGGAGGGATGAATTGTTTAAGAAAGATTTTTGCAATCTTTTAACCTTAGAATGAAAATACTTTGAAAGAACCTTGATTAAGGATTCAGTTTTCCCAAAACTAACAGCAAAAGCACAAAGCTGGAAAAACAATCGGTTGTTTTAGCGAAACAATCGGTTGTTTATACCAGTTCCAAAATAACAAAACTGAATTAAAGAGATAGGGATAGAGAAATTGTACACAGTTGTTTATACTAGTTCACTCCAAACAAGAGCTACATCCAGTCTTCTCAGAAACCCTGAGGATATCCACTAAGCAATCACCACTTGATCACTTACACTACAACCAAGAGAATGACCTTGAACACCTCAAGAAACACACTCTCCTTGGCCAACACTAAGATTGCTGATCTTGAACACCTCAAGAACACACAACCAATCTCAGCAAAACACACACACAAATTGTTCAGCAGTTTTACAAAGATTACACTTGTTACAGATGAATATCTGAAATCAATACAAGTACAATCCTATTCAGCACCTTGATCAATCTCTCAACACTTTAGCAATCTTAGAACTCTTTGAAAAACTCTTAGATCAAAACTTTGTTTCAAGATTCTTTTAAAACATGAAAACAGTTTTTCAGAATATATCTAAGAATATAGTTTGTTATCAAATCTTAACAAACTCTTAATTGCATTTTAAACAGATTGGTCAAAGCATTTAATGACTGGAGCGTATTCATTTAAAGCATTTAAAGCTCAGTCAAAGAAAACAGTTTTTCTGTTATGGTTTCAAAACAAACAATCGATTGTTTCCTCGAATCAATCGGTTGTTTTGTTACTTAACAAAATTCACCATTCAAAAACAGTTTTCAAACTTTCTCAAAACACCTAAGTGTAAACAATCGGTTGTTTCAACTTAGTTTGAAAAACATTTTACTTTGTTAAAATTGAGATGCTAATTGCTTTGAGATTTAATCTAAGGGTTGATTACAACATTAAACTACCCCAGAACAAAGCTTAAACCAGCACAGCAGCACACAGCAAAGCAGAGGCTTCAACATCCTTCAAAGGATTTGGATTCTTCAAAACATTGAACACCACTTGGTTCAACAATCTCCCCCTATTTGATGAAGACAAATCCCTAGTGCTTGTGTTGTACTGATTAAATCCGAAGCAGTTCCTGCAGAGAAAGCATTCATACTATCCAAAGCTTCTTACAGCAGCAAGTTAGATTACAACTCTTTAAACATAATAAACAATCGGTTATTTACACGAAACAATCGGTTGTTTTCTATCAGCAGCAGCAGAAAACACTTTTATATTTAGAGATTTAAACATTTTGTTGCATATAAGACACAGATATACAAGAACCAATAATTCTCCCCCTATTTGTCTTCACAAATAGACTTTAACATGTATCAAAGACAGATTTAAGAGAGATTATTAAGATCAAGAATACCTAACTCATTTCTCAAGAAGAAAAACCTCTCTTTTGGCAAAGGCTTTGTGAAGATGTCAGCTAGCTGCAGTTTGCTCTCCACAAACTTTACTTCACAGTTCCCATTTTGCACATGATCTTTGATGAAATGATGTCTTATTTCAATATGTTTGATCCTTGAGTGCTGGATTTGATTTTTGGTAAGATTGATTGCACTTGTGTTATCACACATCAAAGGAACTTTACTGATTTGTAAACCAAAATCTGCGAGTTGTTGTTTGAGCCATAGGATTTGTGCACAGCAGCTACCAGCAGCTATATATTCTGCCTCAGCAGTAGAGAGAGCAACACATGCTTGCTTCTTGCTATGCCATGAGATTAGGCTTGAGCCAAGAAGGTGACAAGTGCCACTTGTGCTCTTTCTGTCTAGCTTGCAACCTGCAAAGTCAGAATCTGAATAACCAATTAAATGTATTGGAGAATGAGAAGGATACCATAGTCCTACAGATGATGTTCCTTTGAGATATTTCAGAATCCTTTTTGCAGCTTTGAAGTGTGACTCTTTAGGATTTGCTTGATATCTTGCACATAGACACACCGCAAACATGATGTCCGGCCTACTTGCTGTTAGATAAAGCAATGATCCAATCAAACCTCTGTATTTTGTTTGATCTATACTCTTTCCAGTAGCATCTGCATCCATGTAGCAGCTTGATGGCATTGGAGTGCTTGCCTCTTTGCAATTCTCCATTTCAAACTTTTTGAGAATTTCCATGCAATACTTTGATTGACTTAGGAAGATCCCATCTTTTGTTTGTTTAACCTGCAATCCAAGAAAGAAAGATAGTTCTCCCATCATAGACATTTCAAACTCACATTTCATTGCAGCCACAAATTCTTCACACAACCTATCTTGTGTAGCACCAAAGATGATGTCATCAACATAGATTTGCACAAGAATTATTTCTGCATTTGACTTCTTGATGAAAAGAGTCTTGTCTACCATTCCTCTTTCATAACCATGAGATAGCAGAAAATTGCTGAGCCTCTCATACCACTGCCTTGGAGCTTGTTTCAGTCCATACAAAGCTTTCTTCAACTTGAAGACATGGTTGGGATACTTGTGATCTTCAAAACCCGGTGGTTGATCTACATAGACTTCCTCATTGATGTAGCCATTCAAGAAGGCACTCTTTACATCCATTTGGAAGAGTTTAAAACTACTCATACATGCAAAAGCCAGCAGCAGCCTCACAGCCTCCAATCTAGCCACAGGAGCAAAGGTTTCACCATAGTCTATGCCCTCTTCTTGATTGTAGCCTTTGGCAACTAGCCTTGCTTTGTTTCTAGTGATCACTCCATCCTCATCTAGCTTGTTCCTGAAAACCCATTTTGAATGAATAATATTCATTTCATTAGTTTTAGGGACAAGAAACCATACCTCATTTCTTTCAAATTGGTTTAGCTCTTCATGCATAGCTTCAACCCACTTCTCATCCTTGAGAGCTTCTTCAATTGACTTTGGTTCAATTTGAGAAACAAAAGTTGTGTGCCTGCAGTAGTTTGAGATGGAGCTACGTGTGGAGACACCTTCCTTTATCTGCCCTATGATGTTATCCACTGACAGATCTCTAGGTATCCTCCATTCTTTGGGCAGCTCACTCTGTTGCAGAATTTCAATCGGATGTTTCTGTGAATCAACTGGTTGTTTTTCTGCACAGATATCTAGCTTCTCCAAACTGATGCTCTGTTCGTCTTCCTCAGCACTGATCTTTGGGTTCTCACTGATTATGCGATCTACCTCATCAAAGACTACATGTACTGATTCTTCTACAGTCATCAATCTTTTGTTGTAGACTCTATATGCATGGCTTGTGAGAGAATAACCAATGAAAATGCCAAGGTCAGCTTTCTCATCAAACTTTCCCAGGCTTTCCTTTCCATTGTTAAGAACGAAACAGCTACAACCAAAGACTTTGAGGTGACTGATGTTAGGCTTCCTTCCATTGAAAAGTTCATATGGAGTTTTCTTCAAAATGGGCCTTATAACCACCCTATTCATCACATAACAAAAGGTGCTCACTGCATCTGCCCAAAAATACTTAGGAACTCACTAAGCATTGTCCTTGCAAGCTCTTCAAGAGATCTGTTCTTCCTCTCTACAACTCCATTTTGCTGTGGTGTTCTTGGAGCAGAGAAATTATGTAGAATCCACAACTTCTCACAGAACTTTGCAAACTTCTCATTTTGGAATTCTCCTCCATGGTCACTCCTTATGGAGCTTATGTTGTTGTTCTTTGTATTTTGAAGCCTTCTTGCTAGCTTTTTGAATGCAGCAAAGGCATCACTCTTTGATCCCAAGAACAAAGTCCAAGAGTACCTAGAGAAATCATCAACAATAATAAGAGCATAATAATTTCCACCAAGACTCATAGTTCTAGAGGGTCCAAAGAGATCCATGTGAAGGAGTTCAAGAGGTCTCAATGAAGAGACAATATTTTTGGTTTTAAAAGAACTTTTCACTTGTTTCCCTTTTTGGCAAGCTTCACAAATGTGATCCCTCTCAAACTTGAGTTTTGGCAGCCCAATCACAAGATCTTTTGATATTAGCTTGTTCAAATGATTCATGTGAATATGAACAATTCTTCTATGCCAAAGCCAAGATTCATCTTGCTTGGATAGAAGACATCCAATTGAACATGGTGAAGAGATATCTAGAAGATACACATTATTAACTCTCTTACCTACCAACATTACCTCTTTGGTGTTGGGTAGACAGATTTCACATGTGTTTGTCTTGAACATCACTTGATACCCCTTGTCACATAGTTGGCTAATACTAAGAAGATTATGCTTTAGGCCTTCAACAAAGAGCACATCATGAATCACCAAGATGCTTTCATCTCCTATGGATCCTCTTCCAAGAATTCTTCCTTTATTGTTGTCTCCATAGGTGACATGACCCTCTTGCTTGAAGGATATTCTCAGGAACTTTAAGTTGTCCCCTGTCATATGCTTGGAGCATCCACTGTCCAAGTACCAAAGTTGTTTTCTTTCCTCCAAGATGTCCTACAAAAAATATTTTCAAGTACATAGGTTTGGTCCCCTTATGAATGTGGGTCCATCTGGTTTATACTCATCAATACAAGCTTTATTTTTCTTGGGAATCCACTTCATAAGCCCTTTAGGAACAACATGTTTTATGATTTTACAGAATCGCACAGAATGACCTCTTTTCATGCAATAGAAGCATGTAACAATCGGTTGTTTCGATGGTCCAATCGATTGTTTTTCTGGCATTTTCGAAAATGATTTTGAAAATCTATCTTGCTTGTTTTGTGGATTAAAACCCAATCCAGATTTTCCAAAAACACAATTTTGAGATGCTAGCACACTCTCAAAGTTAGATTGGCCTTCAGAAAGCTTATCCACTGTTTTAACAAGATAGTGGACCTTCTTTTCAAGATTTTCGCAATTTTCACAAACTAGAGTATCACACTTGCAAGAGGAGTTTTTGTAAATGATTTCCAGATTTTCAAAATCCATTTTTGAATTTTCTAAATCCTCTTCCAGTGCCTTTACTCTGTTTTCAAGCCAACTATTCTTTTCTTTCAATCGATTGTTCAAGAGAGCCAATCGGTTGGCTTCTTCATGAGTTTCTTGAAAGGCTTGAAGCAATTGACCATAATTTTCAGAGTTTGAAGAGTTTGATGAACTTACACTACATGAGTCATCCTCCCTTCTGGCCATTAAGCAAAGATTGAGGCTTTTCTTGTTTTGCCTTTTCTTTCTTCTTGCTTGAGTCTTTGTCATTGCTTCCTTTGGTTCATGAACAACTTTGAGTGTCTCCCACATTTCCTTAGCAGTTTTGCACTTTGATATTCTGAAAAATTCATTAGTTTCTAGTGCAGAAGCTATAATATTTTGAGTAGACTTATCAAGCTGAGCCATCTTACATTCATCATCTGTCCATTTGGACAAAGGTTTTGTAAAGAAAGCATTTTCCTTTTTGAACTTTGGAATGTAAGGACCATTCTCAATTGAGTCCCAAATTCTTTGATCAATGGATTCAATAAAAATTTTCATTCTTGCTTCCCAAAACTTATAATTCAATCCACAGAATAAAGGTGGTTTGTAGATTGAAGCACCCTCCTCAAAAGATAGTTTTCCAGCCATACGGAAAAGATTTTTAGATCAACTTGAATAACTTTCAAGAACCAAGCTCTTGATGCCAATTGTTAGAATATATGGCCTTAAACGAGAGGGGGTGAATTGTTTAAGAAAGATTTTTGCAATCTTTTAACCTTAGAATGAAAATACTTTGAAAGAACCTTGATTAAGGATTCAGTTTTTCCAAAACTAACAGCAAAAGCACAAAGCTGGAAAAACAATCGGTTGTTTTAGCGAAACAATCGGTTGTTTATACAAGTTCCAAAATAACAAAACTGAATTAAAGAGATAGGGATAGAGAAATTGTACACAGTTGTTTATACTGGTTCACTCCAAACAAGAGCTACATCCAGTCTTCTCATAAACCCTGAGGATATCCACTAAGCAATCACCACTTGATCACTTACACCACAACCAAGAGAATGACCTTGAACACCTCAAGAAACACACTCTCCTTGGCCAACACTAAGATTGTTGATCTTGAACACCTCAAGAACACACAGCCAATCTCAACAAAACACACACACGAATAGTTCAGCAGTTTTACAAAGATTACACTTGTTACAGATGAATATCTGAAATCAATACAAGTACAATCCTATTCAACACCTTGATCAATCTCTCAACACTTTAACAATCTCAGAACTCTTTGAAAAACTTAGATCAAAACTTTGTTTCAAGATTCTTTTAAAACATGAAAACAGTTTTTCAGAATATATCTAAGAATATAGTTTGTTATCAAATCTTAACAAACTCTTAATTTCATTTTAAACAGATTGGTCAAAGCATTTAATGACTGGAGCGTATTCATTTAAAGCATTTAAAGCTCAGTCAAAGAAAACAGTTTTTCTGTTATGGATTCAAAACAAACAATCGATTGTTTCCTCGAATCAATCGGTTGTTTTGTTACTTAACAAAATTCACCATTCAAAAACAGTTTTCAAACTTTCTCAAAACACCTAAGTGTAAACAATCGGTTGTTTCGACAAAACAATCAGTTGTTTCAACTTAGTTTGAAAAACATTTTACTTTGTTAAAATTGAGATGCTAATTGTTTTGAGATTTAATCTAAGGGTTGATTACAACATTAAACTACCCCAGAACAAAGCTTAAACCAGCACAGCAGCACACAGCAAAGCAGAGGCTTCAACATCCTTCAAAGGATTTGGATTCTTCAAAACATTGAACACCACTTGGTTCAACATAATCATGACTCCTATGATTCTTCTAATAGTGTTTCTTCATCGAAAACCTATCTAGAAGAAACAACATTCTCTGAGAAAAGTTGTGAGGAGGAGGTCAGGCAATGGGTTAGGGAGGAATGCCGATCAAAGGGGGAGGTGGAGGGAGGAGAGGCGGTGGGAGGAGGGGAACAAAATATGCATATGACAAAGGTTTTATTTGAGGAATCCTCTTCGAAGAGAAAAGCAAGTAAGAGGAAAGTTGATAAACCTTTCACGAATGAAGAAAAGAAGGGTCAGAAGGTATATGAAGAGGTTGGTTTTCTCAACCACTCTGACCACACCTTCGTTTTTGCTTTTAATAACCCCTATGTACATGCTGAGTTGGCTAAAATTGTGGTGGATATCGAGTGCAAACATGCTTAGTGGGAACCCAATGTAGATTTGGCTCAAGAGGGGAAGCTGGTGGCCCAACTAGGTGAGGGTTGGGATTCTATGCTAGCCTAGACAGAAGAGGGAGATAGCGGGTCAGGGTCAGGGTCATCGCAGGTAGGATTCAGGTCAAAATACGAGGAGGGAAAATATAATGACAAATGCGAAAGCCTATTATGAGGCTTGGAGGTGTGAGAGCTTGAGGAAGATTGAAACGATATATATAAGGCAAGCAACTCAGGTAACTCTGTGTCGGAGAGTAAGTCGTCGTCGAAGTTGTGGGAGCAAGATGGGCCGTAGCAAAGCCATGTAATGCACGGAGTCCGGGAAAACGTTAGCCCACCAGGGGTCACTAGCTTAGACGTGAATTTGTCACATATGCTAGGAGAGGAGGGAACAACCGTGGGAAACATATCTAAAACTCCACCACGTCGGCACAAGATGAAAGGGCCTGAATTGGGGGAATCAAATACATACCTAAGGCGATCCATGAGACTAAGCACAAGATCTTCTCAGGTAGGGACTACATCTCAATCCAGAGAAGGCACGAATTCAACATCTATCTCTGATGGGGATATTAACAATTGTAATTTACGTCTCTACGATCCTGAAAACTTGGTGGAACCATCAAAGTTATGGGAGATTGGTAAACAAGTTGAGATGACATGTCGTCAAAGAACTTCAATATATGGAAGTGAGATATTTGGAGATTATGAAGAGTTCTGAGGAGGGTAATAAAATTGGTTTATTATGTTGATAGTAAACCTGAATATAAGAGGTATGAGGGGAGGCACCAAAGCTAGGTATTTGAGGCAAACCATAGCTGGTGAGGGAGTAGAATTTGTATGTATACAAGAAACAAAATCAAACATGCTTTAGGATGCTAGATGTTTTTCTTTGTGGACGGACAACAAAGTTGGTTGGATTCATAATGAAGGGGACAATAGAAGTGGAAATTTGTTGTCTATGTGGCATAAAGAATCTTTTAGTTACGAAAGTCACTTAGTGGGGGAAGGGGTTCATTGCTATATTCGGTCAACATCTAAAATCTACTTATAGGTGTGTTGTGGTAAATGTCTATGTTGCATGCACTTTGAGAGATAAGAAGCTTCTTTGGGAGGAGTTGCTTAGTATTAAAGCGGCATTTCAAGAACCGGTTGGGTTACGGGTGACCAATCAAGCGAGATTAAAGGTTTTAATAGCTTCATTGATACAAACTTTTTATTAAATTTACCTGTTGTAGGTAAGAAATATACATGGTTCAAATCAAATGGATCGGCTAAGAGCAGGCTAGACAAAGTACTTGTCTCTAAAGAGTGGATGCAAAAATGGCCAATGTGCAAATAGTATGTATAACGGAGGGAAGTATCATACCACTCTGCTTTAGTGGTGAAGTCCATGGATAAGGGATGGAGCCCTAAACCCTTTAGAACCATTGATGCTTGGCATATGGAGAGGGGTTTTAATGGGATGGTGAAGGAAAAATGAAAGTCATATTCAATTCAGGGGAATGAAATAGTGATGCTCAAAGAAAAGTAAAAACTTTTTAAGGTTGATCTAAAATTATGGAATAGAGATGTGTTTGGTAACCTTAATACCAAGAAGAGGATTTTGCAAGAAATAAAGGAACTAGATTGTCAAGACTGCAATGGAGTCTTACTGGAAAGTGAGAGGTTGAAAAGAATTGAACTTGAAGTCGTTTGAGGAAGACTAATAAAAAGTTAGAATCTCTTATCTATCAAAAGGCTAGAGCAAGTTGATTCAAGAATGGGACTCATCTACTAGATTCTTTCATTCTTCCTTGAGGTGGAGAAGACTCATAAATGATGTTAAGGGTGTTGAGGTTGGGGGCCAATGGTGTGAGGAACCTAGCACCGTTTGAATAGAAGCGAAGAAGTTGTTTGAAACTAGATTCAAAGCAATGAAAGATCTCGGGGTAAGACTTGATGTGATAGAATTTAAGTTTATCTCCTCGGAAGATAAACTGAGTCTTATAGGTATTTTTTCAGAGAAAGAAATAAGGGACGTTGTGTGGCAATGTAAAGATTCAAAGATTCCAAGACCTGATGGTTTTAATTTCAACTTTATCAAGAAAAGTTGAGAGTTTATAAAAGATGAGTTTGTGGTAGCGTTGACCCTTTTTCATGAAACAGGTAGTATCCCCGAAGAGTTGTAATGCTTCATTCATAGCACTACTACCTAAAGTAAGGACCCTTCTAAGCTTTGAGCAATATAGACCAATCTCTTTAGTAGGTGCTACGTAAAAAATCATATCAAAGGTGTTGGTTGGCAGAATAAAGAACATGTTATCCTCAATTATTGATGAAAGCCAATCGGCATTCTTAACGGATAGAGGGATGCTAGATAGGGTGCCTATGGCTAATGAAGTGGTAGAGGATCTCAGGAGGCATGGGAGGAGTGGTTTGTGTTTGAAGGTGGATTTTGAAAAAGAATACGACTCGGTAAGTTGGGACTTCCTATATGACATGCTACATAGGATGAGTTTCCACAGAAAATGGATTAAATGAATTCGAGGATGTTTGGAATCAGCTACAGTATCTGTGTTAGTCATTGGAGCCCTACGAAGGAATTTAAGCCAACAAGAGGGTTGAAACAGGGTCTTTATAGTGGTAGTTGAAGGCCTTGCCGGGTTAGTAAGGCAAGCTATGAAGGCCAAACTGCTGTCAGGTCTTAAGATGGGAAGAAAGGAGGTAAAGTTGTGCATCCTGCAATTCGCGGATGATACACTATTTCTATGTGAGGACTTTTTCAACAATGTGATGAGTATGAAGTCTATCCTTAGGAGTTTTGACCTAGCCCCAGGCTTGAAGATTAACTTCCATAAATCAAAGCTAACAGACATCAATGTTCATAGAAACGCTCTTGAATGCTACACAAAGACCTTGAATTGTGCTCATATGGGAATACCATTTAAGTATTTGGGCCTAGAAGTGGGAGGAAACCCAAGGAAGAAAAAATTATGGGAGTCTGTTCTAAACAAATTAAAAGTTAGGCTCAACATGTGGAAAGAGAGATTTTTATCCATTGCAGGGAGAGTTTTTTTAATTAAATATGTTATCACTACTGTATCGCTTTTCTACCTATCTCTATTTAGAGCGTCAGATTCGGTCTGTAAAGCATTACCAGTATCCAAATGAGGTTTCTGTGGGGATGGGGGAAGGAAAAGAGGCTGATTTCATGAATAAGCTGGAAAGTCTTATGCAAACTAAGATATGAGGGATGTTTGGGATTTAGAGACATATGAAAGGGAGGTGGAAGGAGTTGATGGCTTCAAAGTTTGGCTCGTAACTTGAAAGTTCCCAAACACCAGTGAAAATCTTGGTGGTGGAGAGACTTATTTAAATTTTGTAGGGAGGGAAGAGGAGTTGGGTGGTTTCAAGAAGAACTAGGTTGGAAATTAGGAGGTGGAGACAAATCTAAATTCTAGGAGGATGTGTGGGTTGGCAATATCAACCTCAAAACCTTGTTCCCCGGGTTCTACTCTATGTCGTTAAATCAGGGTCAAAAGGTGGAAGAGGTAAGTGAGTGGGAAGAATCAGTATGGCTATGGAGCTTAAGGTGGAGGCGTGTTAGATTGAGTGGGAATCCTTGGTGGAAGAAGATCTTGTAATGTACATATTCAGGGCCAATATGAGTAGTGAAGAGAAGGACGTCTAGGTGTGGGAGACTGATGAATCAAGGCTCTTCTTAGTGAACTCTGCATATGAATGCCTAACTTGTTGAATAAGATGCTTTGATGTCTCCAAATCCAAGAGAAAAGCTTGAAGACCTTGTTGTTGGGTGTGTGTGTGTTGTTTAGTTGTTTGAAACTTGTTAATTCACTCCTTAAGACGATCCAAGTTCATTTGAATCTTTAACCTTTTGAAAATATGAGTTTTCTAAAATGTTGTTGAAATTTCAACAGGTTGAAATTTGGAAACAACAGGTTGTTTTACCTTAGTAGTTTTTGAAAAGGTTTTGAAAAGCTTGACTTTGCTGTCAAGTCAATTCAACCAATTGTTTCAACAAAACAATCAATTATTTTTATGAAAACCTTAACAAAATTTTGTTAAGTGGTTTTAATACGTTTTAAATGATCCTAACTGTTGGGTTTAATAGTGCCAAAGTTCAAGAGGGGGGTGAATTGACCTTTTAAAACTTTCTCGCAGAAACAGTGTTTAACACAGTTTTACAGAAAATAAATCGATTTATGTGAAAATGAACAGATTTATTTCAGCACTGTTTTTGTTTGAAACGCTTTTAATTCAGCAAGGTTAATCACAAGATTATGCAGTGAGAATTTCCAGCAGCACACACACAAATATCATATTTGAAAAACAGTGAAACACAAAACAGCAAGCTTCAATTTCAAGCAAGTGATTAAGGTTCAATTGATAGCATGCTAATTAATTAAGTGACCTTTGCAAACAAGCTGTTCCAGTGGCTTTTAACAGACTATGAGTGTTCTTCTTGATGTCAAGCAATTTTACAGAAATTAAGAACAATGAATCACAGAACAACAAGCTTCAACTTTAAGCAATTTGTTTAAGGTTCAATTTATAGCATTTACAGTTTTTTGAGCAGCCTATCACAGTCAATCTGTTCCAATGGTTTTTAGCAGATTATATATGTTCTTATCAGACTCAAACACCTTTTTCAGAAATCAAGAACAGTATGCACAGTGCCCAGAAAGAACAGATTTATTTTCAATTGAACAAATTTATTTCTTTGCTGTTTTATCAATTATGTAGAAACGAAATTGCAGAGAGAGAGAGAGAATGAACACAAGCAATTATACTGGTTCACTCAACCTGAGCTACATCCAGTCTTCACCAACAACAGGTGGAAATCACTAACACACAGTACAACCAAGTACAATTCCCACTGTTCTTGAAACCTACAAGAACTTAGGTACTCTTGCTGAAAAAACCTATTTCAGCATACACACACACCCACTCTTCAAGAACACCTATCAAGAAGAGTGTTCAACCAAACTATTACAAGAAAGATATGTGAAACGACTACACCTGATTGAGGATACACAGATCTGCCTTAAACCAGTAGGCAAGATTGCTAGAACAGTAGTTGCACCTCACACCAAGCTTTTGGAACCAAACCAAGAATAAGCACTTTGTGATTTTTGAAATCTTTGAAGAACAAATGCTAATCCTTTGAAAACACTTAACTCTCTGCTGTCAAAACTTGTTTTTTGCAAATGTATCAACTGTTTGAATCGTTATTAAACTCAGAAACAAGTTTGCATTTTATAGAAAGCCAGCTTATAACAGAATTTTGAAAAACAGTTAAAGCTGTTATAAAATGAACAGATTGAAAATAAAATGAACTGATTTATTTTCAAAAGCAGTTAGAGAATTTGTTAAGTGAGGAGACTTAGTCAACCATTCTGGTGCTGAGATAAAACTGAAAAACGTTTAAGCTTGACATGGCACCAAAGGCAAAAAGAATCTATTCATTTACAGATGAACAGATTTATTTTTCAAAACGAAAACAGAGAAAGTTTAACAATTTAAAACTCAGTCATTTTGAAAAGAGGAAGACTTAGTCAAAATACCTGATGCACAAAATCAAATTTTTACAAGACTTTAGCCAAGGCATCAGTGAAGAAAATGAATCTGTTTATTTAGAAAAGAACAGATTTATTTTTATGCAGTAAACGTGTTTTTGTGCAAAACATGTGAAAAACAGTTTAAGAAAACTTATGCTTGTTCTTAACACATGGCCAGTGGTTATGAGGTGAGTTACTCAGCAAAAAGCTACTCTTAGACAACCTCTAAGCACTAACTAAGACATACTTAAAGCAAAGCAAAAATACACATGAAATGTACATATAAGACTTCATCAAACACTACATATAGGTCTTCATCAAACACAATCTTGAAGGGGCAACAACCATCTTCAACACTAACTACCTTGGCTCCTTTATTAAATGCTTTTGACCACTTGGTTGGTCTATATAAAGGTGGTTTTACACTCCTAATCTTGAAGTCAGAAAAAGAGTTTATCAAAAATAGTTTTTCCAAGATTTGAAAGAGCTTTGAATCATTCTTAAGTGTGTGGAATAAGATTGGGTTGTAATTCTGAACTTTAAGCTTTGTAATACCCATGTGTATTCTATTCCCTTCTTCCTTGATTACTGTATTTCTGTAGTTGTATTTCCAAGGAGTGTTGTGTGTTCTTGAGGTGTTCAAGATCAACACTCTTAGTGTGGTTTGCCAAAGGTAGTGTGTTTCTTGAAGGGGTTCAAGGTCACTACTTTGGTGTGTGGTGTTTGTAATCTGGTTTTGATTGCATAGTGGATTACCCAGTGGTTTCTGGGGACTGGATGTAGCTCTTGGTGTAAGAGTGAACCAATATAAATCTGTTTGTGTGATTCTCTCTTTCCCTGATCTCACATACATCTGTTTTAAGTTGTTTTTATTAACTGCTGATAAAAACAACCGGTTGAATCGCAAAAAACAACCGGTTGATTTTATGGAAATCAACTATAATAGCTTTGTGCATTGCTTTCCTTAGTTTCTTTCTCTTTGATTTTTCATTGGCTTTCATTATGCCTTCAAAGTTTTCAAAAATCTTTTATAAACAGTTCACCCCCCTCTTGTTTAAGGTCATATATTCTAACATAGTTAAGCATGACAGAGGTCCTCATCATGATGCGTTCAAGTACCTATGGAAGGCTAAGGCGTTTCCCAATGTGGTGACCACAACATGGAGGGTACTGGTGGATACAATACCAACAAGAGAGTGTTTGAGCAGGAGAGGGGTGACGTTGCACACAACTTTATGTGCATTGTTTCAGACCGAGGATGAATCATGTCAACATCTATTCTTGGAATGAAAATATGCTATATGTGGTTGGTCTTTCTGCTTTAAATGGATTGGTATCTTGTTTGTCCAAAACATTGATCTAAAGACCCACTTTGACAGTTTCCATTTGATCGAGTTAGTAGTAAGCAAAATCTGGTTTGGAAAGGCATATGGGCAGTTATAGTGAAGTGTATTTGGGAGCAAAGAAACTCGTTGTTTTCAACCAAGGGGTAATAAATGTTGAAGAGGTATTTTAGAAGGACGAACTCAATTCGTGGTTATGGATGAAGCATAACGTGCACACATTTAACTACTCTTTTGTGGATTAGGTCTTGAATCCACTAATATGCAATGAGGATTCTTGTTGGTGACTTTGCATAACAGAGGAGGTTTTCACTACGCCCTTGAACATATATAGATGTAGGAGTCAAGCGCTCTGAGGAGGAAGGCGGGTGATGCAGGAGATGTTGGTGTGAGGCAAAAATTACGAATTGTAGCTTCTAGAAGAGGGTGAAGATTGGAATATACTAGAAAATTTATGCATCTGGTGAAAGTTTTTAAGAGGGGAGAATTGGCACTTATAAAAGAATTGAGGGTTGTGGAAATGTGGGTTGAGTGGAATAGGCATGTTTTTAGGCCTGGAATGGTATGCAGAACTACTGTAGGTGTGGTGTCAAGTGTTGGGCCTGTTAGATCAAGCTGTAGGTTCATAGAAGGGGGCAAGTTTTTCTAGTTTAATGTAGGTTCTGTCAAAATACACTTTATGGCTGGTACTCTGCAGTTCACCCATAGTTTTTTAGAAACTGGTCTTGATGCAGAAGAGGGTGGGAACTACTTCTAATGTAAATGAAGCCTATTTTTGTAGGAACCTCTGCCTTACTATGTTGTATAATTTGTAGTTCTTAGGCATGAGTCAACATTGGTTGTATTTGGGTTTAGTAATGGAGGCTTTATTTCACAATTCTCATCCCTCTACTATAGCAGTATCAGAGGTATTTTATCATACCTTTGGAAGCAATTAACTAGTAGTAATGAGCCTTTTTGGATGTAAGTGGTCAAGGTGTGTTGGTTTTGAGATGATTTTGGGTCACTGATAATGCATGAGTAGTTAAGAGGGCTATGGGAAGGAGTGAAAATTCATTGGAGCTAATGACCATCTAAGTTAATTGGGTGAAAGGTACTTGGTGCCAACATAATTGTACGTGCTAGTACACCAAGCTTTCGTTTAGCTACAAGATTCTTCCAAGAAGTGATGACACATGATGTTTAATTTTGCAGATCTATCAGGCTTTTAGTTTGTTGCCCAACTATGCAGGTAACAATGTTTCTCAAGTTTATGCCCCTCCTTTTTGTAAAATGCTTCTAGGTTTTCTGTAGCTTAAAGCTAATTGCAGTAGGAATATGTTTTTGTATAAGGATTGAGACACCCCTGAAAAGTCTCTTTTAAATTCATTCATTATTTGCTGATAAAAAAGAAGACAATTCCATCTAGTGTCGGTTCTTTGCAAAATCTTCTGTTTTCCTAACTATTGCATTTGGAATCATTACAATTATTTATGTACCGGTATGGGCGAGACCGACACTTGGTCTCCCTGACCGATACCCACTTGGCTGCCCGAGACCTGGTTTACCTGACCGAGACCAGGGGAAACCTGGCCGAGACCTGATAGATTCGACCGAGGCGACCGAGACCTAAGAGACTTGGCCGGGGCGAGTGGAATACCGTTAACGCTCAAACCAAGGTCAGTGAAGCTAATCTGTCATTAAGGATTAGGTAATGCAACCCTAAGCGAGACTCACTCCGCTAATCAGGCCCAATAAGGTAAATCCATTAAAATAGTATAAATAGCACACATCCCAAGGAGAAAGGTACGTCATTTATTATTGTTCACCTACCGATGAACGTTGTCGGCAACCCGGAGATGGCTGAGGGGACGAGAGGCCGACCCCAGGAAACCGAGATGGAAGACAAATCTTGTTTGATCAGATTCACCCGGACGACCGTGACGGCCAACTCGACCCGACGACATCCTTTCACCAACACCATTATTGAAGTCCCACTGCCAGAGAAGTGGAAGGGTTTCAACCAAGACCGATATGATGGGTCTACAGACCCGGATGAACATATGGACGCTTACACCACCAATATGAGCCTCTGCACCTCGGATGACGTTGTCTTATGTTGAGTGTTTCCTACGTCCTTGAAGGGAGCAACCCTTAGTTGGTTCACCAAGCTCTCACCCAACTTCATTGACAGCTTTGCCACACTCATGACAAAGTTTGAAACCCAGTTCGCGACCAGTCGGCCGCACCACCTGACCTCCATCTCCCTGGTAGGCATCCGCCAGGAGAAGGGAGAGTCCCTAAGAACCTTTGTCGATAGGTTTAGCAAGGTGGCAATGAGCATTCGGAACCTGAGCTCAGACGTTGCCATGCATCACATGCTGACAGCCCTACGTCCAGGCCCCTTTGCTGACAACCTGTGCATGCAGCCGACCAACAGCTTGGATGAGCTGAGGAAGAGAACTGCTAAGTACATGTAGCTGGAAGAACTCAGAGAGTTCTGTAACCAGGCCCATGCAGAGGCCAGTGGGGAGGAGAACAAGGAGGAGAAAGACCGCCAGGGGCGGTTGAGCCAAAGGAATGATCGACGCCGAGACAACCGTGACTGACCAATCTGGTTCTCGAGATATACACCCCTGACGACCGAGAGGGGGAGGATTCTGGACGAGGCCCTCAACGTCGAGTTAATCCCTCCTCCAAGGAAGGTTGCCAGCCCAAACAATGCCAACAGAAGGAAGGAGTGTCGGTATCACCAAGACAGCGGGCATTCAACCGAGGAGTGTCAGGCTCTGAAGGATAAGATTAAGGAACTTATCCAAGCCGAACACCTCCGCCGATTCGTTAGAAACGGCTGAGACCCACCCCGCCGGGCGGAGCCACCCAGGCGGACGAGGTCACCACAATGCGGTCGAAATGACTGAGATAACAGAGACGACCGACAGCCCTCAAGGGACGATCCGGGAGGTTATCGACACCATAGCCGGCGGCTTCGCCGGGGGAGGAAGCACCAACAACGCCCGAAAGAAACACCTGCGGGCAGTGCACCAGGTAAACGCGGTGGCATTCCGACCAAGGATGACACCCATCACCTTCACGGACGAGGACTTTAAAGGCGTGGACTATCGCCAACAGGACGACCCGATGATGATAGCGGTCGATATAGACCGATTTACCATCCGGAAGACCCTCGTGGACCAGGGATGTTCGGTAGACATCCTCTACTGGAAAACTTTCAAGGCCATGAAGATGGACGAGACCGAGATGATGCCCTACGATGATTCTGTAGTAGGGTTCTCGGGCGAGAGGGTGGGTACCAAGGGCTACATTGAACTGTACACAACCTTCAGCGAGGGGAAGAATACTAGGACCATCAAAATCCGTTACCTGGTCATCGACGCCAACACCTCCTACAACATCCTCCTAGGCCGACCGTCCATCAACCGACTGATGGCCATTGTATCAACCCCCCACCTAGCAATGAAGTTCCTTTCGAGAACGGGGGACATTCTCACGGTCCACGTAGACCAAAAGGAGGCACGAGAGTGCTATGCCGAGAGCCTCCGGGTGGAACCCTTAAGGAACGACACCTCTCCCATCCGGGCGAGAAAGTCCTCCTGAAAGGACCGCTCACCCAGAAAGGCCCAACCAATGTCAGTCGAGCCAACCGTTGCGGTGGTAGACCTCGATCCCCGGGCGACCGAGGATAGACTGGAGGCGAGAGAAGAGCTGAGGAGAGTACCCGTCCTCGACGAAGAGCACAACACCGCTGTAGGAATGGCCATGGCAACTGCCGAGGCCGAGATCATGCACGTCGCGCTGAAAAAGAATATGGACATGTTCGCCTGGACACCGGCCGACATGCCAGGGGTGAGCCCGGATGTCATCACCCACCGATTGTCAATATTTAAAGAAGTCCGGCCAATCTCCCAGAAAAAGAGGGACGTGGGCGATGAAAAGCGCCTAGCGGCGAAGGAAGAGGCCGAGAAGCTTCTATTGGTCGGATTCATAAGGGAGACCTGATATACGACTTGGCTGGCCAACGTCGTCATGGTCACCAAGCCGAACGACAACTGGAGGATGTGCGTCGACTACAAAAACATCAACAACGCATGTCCGAAGGATACCTATCTCCTCCCAAACATTGACCACCTGGTGGATGGGGCGGCCGGACATAAAATTCTGAGCTTCCTAAACGCCTAATTTGGCTACAAGCAGATAAGCATGCACCCCATGGACAAGGAGAAGACGACCTTTATGACGGCTGATGCCAACTACTATTACGAGGTCATGCCTTTCGGTCTCAAGAACTTGGGGACGACCTACCAGCGCCTCATGGACAAAATCTTCAAAGGCCTAATTGGTCGAGCGGTAGAGGTATACGTGGATGACATAGTCGTAAAGTCCGACTCTTTCGAACAACATTTGAAGGACCTGGACGAGGTCTTCAAGGCCCTTAGAGGAGTCAACATGAAGCTCAACCCCGAGAAATGCACATTCGGGGTTGAGGGGGGGAGGGGCGGGGAGTTTCTAGGCTTCATGCTCACCCACCGGGGGATAGAGGCCAATCCCGACAAATGCCAAGCCATACTTGGCATGAGAAGCCCGAATAGCATCAAGGAGATACAATAGTTGTTGGGGCGCCTGACCGCCCTCTCCAGATTTGTCCCCCGCCTGGCCGAGAGGACGAGACTGATGGTCCAACTACTCCGAAAGGGCACCAAGTTCATTTGGGATGACCGATGTGAAGAAATCTTCAAACAGCTTAAGGAGTTCCTGACATCACTCGCTGTCATCCAGAAGCTGAGACCTGATCACCCAATCCTGGTGTATCTGGCAGTCTCGGAGGAGGCAGTCAGCGCCGCTCTGGTGCAGGAGTCCGAGGGCGAGGAGCAGCCGGTGTACTTCGTCAACCGGACCCTCCCCTCGGCCGAGATGAGATACCAGATGATCGAGAAAGTGGCTCTCGCCCTAGTCCTCACAGCGAAACGGATGTGCCCCTCCTTCCAAAACCACTCAATAATTGTAAGGATCGACTATCCCATTTTTAAAATTTTATCTAAACCGGACCTTGCAAGAAGAATGATAGGTTGGTCGGTCGAACTCTCCGAGTTCGACATACGCTACGAATCGAGGGGCGCCATCAAGTCCCAGTGCCTGGCCGATTTCTCGGCCGAGCTGACACCACTGCCCACCCTCTCGGGCGGGTGGACGCTCTATGTGGACGACTCTTAAATAAAGCGGCCTGTGGAGTAGGAGTCGTCCTGGAAGGGCCGAGCGACCTCTTTCTGGAACAAGCTCTCCAATTTGGATTCCGGGCGACCAACAATCAGGCCGAGTACGAGGCCTTGCTCGTCGGGCTGAACCTAGCCTACGACATGGGAGCACACGAAGTCACATGCAAAAGTGACTCCCAGGTGATGGTCGGCAAGGTCAATAGAGAATTCGAGGTAAAGGAACCTCTGCTGCAACGATACTTCCACGCAGCCAAAAACAACATCGCCCGTTTCAACAAGGCACCCTTGGAACACATACCGAGGGAGGACAACAAAAGGGTCGACATCTTATCCAAGCTGTCGGTCACCAAGAAGAAGAGCCATCAGCGATCAGTCATACAAATATGGTTGAGACACCCCAGTGTAACCGAGGCCGAGGTCGAGTGTCTAGCAATAGACGAGGCCGAGCCCAAGACCGACAACTGGATGACACCTGTCATCCAGTACCTAAGGGACGACACGTGCAACCCGAAACAGGAAAAGGCGATGAAGCAACAGTGCGTCCGACCAATACTACCGTTAACGCTCAAACCAAGGTCAGTGAAGCTAATCTGTCATTAAGGATTAGGTAATGCAACCCTAAGCGAGACCCACTCCGCTAATCAGGCCTAATAAGGTAAGCCCATTAAAATAGTATAAATAGCACACATCCGAAGGAGAAAGGTACGTCATTTATTATTGTTCACCTACCAGAGTACTGATCACCCGCTTTACTGACTTAAGCGTTGGAGTGCCTTCGCAGATACCCCACCATCCGGTGTTCATCCGAGACCGAGTGCCGAAGGAGAAGCAGGAGGACGAGAAGAACCCCAGTTCATCATCCAGCAACCTGACCAACCGAATGAAAGGAGAAGAAGACTTCAATAGTTCTCTACGTCTCATCTCCCTAGTAGGAACAATTTGAGTGTAGGTTTTAGATTAAAGTTTATAGATTTAAATTTTACTAAACTTAAATTTGAATATGAAGTTTGTAAAATTAATCCAAATATTGTTTCTTCAAAACGGAATTTAAAACAAATTTTAATATGCAAACATACGTCCAAGAAAAACATATTGCTTTCTTTTTCACACTTTTAAAGGATTTACACTCTTACTTAAGACAGATAGGAATGGATAAAATTGTTTTTCAGATAAGATATTGCAAGGAAATTACCATCCAAGAAGGAAAACATAACTTTAATACCTTCAGTTAATTTACAGCAACGTGTTTCCGGAAAAAAAAGTAGTTGAAATAAGAAAAGAAATAGCTCTCGAAAAGAAGGTTTCACGAAAAGAAAAAAGTAGCTTTAGTGAAGTCATTATTCTTAATGAGACAAAATTCGTTCGTTTTGATAATAATTAAATTTTTTATTGGATATTAGCTTTATATATATATTTTCCACGCCATTTTCTCTTAAAAAGTATACGATTTCGAATTTCTAAATGATATTTATTCTCTATATTTTAGTTTTCCTTTCATAAATCAAAGAGAAAATCGCTTCGTTTTCTTCAAAGCCTTATTGAAATAAACTTTAAAAAAGTGTTACTTTTTTATTATTACATTACTTTTTTTTAGCATTGTGTTCGCTATCGCACAAAGATTGTTCACAGAAATAAAAAAAAGTATGGATGAAACTGGTTTATTTTATGTGATTTAAAAATGTGAGGATAAAATTATGAAAATGGACGCATAACCATGTGTTTTACGCTTGTTGCTGGATATTGCACGTCCCAAGTGTAAAAAATAAAACTAAAAAAATAATATTTTACAATTTTAACTTTAATAATAACGTAATGTATTATAATCGACTATATTTACATTACAAACGTAAACATAAAATATTATATTATGAAATATAATAATCAAGTATATTATATAATATAATAAAATAAATTTATATAATAATTAAAAACAAAAAATTTAACAAAAGTATTAAATAATAAAATATAAAATAATAATAGTAGAAAAATAAATTTATATAATACTAAAATTAATAATCAAAATAAATAAATAATAGTAAAGTTAAAGTTAAATTTATTAATTTAAATTTTTTTCATAATAACAAAAATACTTTAATTATTTTATAATTTCTATTAATTTTATTAAATTAATTAAAATCATTCATAAACTTTTTTTATTTCTTTTCATTTTATTTATTTTTAATTTAAATAATCTCATTTTCCTTTTATTTATTTTTAATCTAAATAATCTTATTTTTCATTTGTTTCTTTTCTACTTTCTGATCTAAATACAGTGTAGTTTTTAAGGTAGAGAGGGTTACACGTGATACAGGAGTTGACTGTAATTTTTAGTTGCGTCTATGTTTGTAGATTTTGGTCACGTGTGGAATTGCAAATGCACACATAGGTTCTGTGTAACGTTCGTGGAAGATACTAAGTAGCAGTTCGCAGATAATGTCGCTATCACCCTAAATATTATAGTGTTGTCAGTGTGAAACCACAGAGAAACACTTTTTTTGACTAGTTAGTACCAAGACATGATAACATGAACGGTTTCTACCAGCTGACAAAGACCCTCAATCCAAACATGTATTTTTTATTTATGGGATTTTATATTATAATTCAACATGAAACACGTTTTGGAATGTGAATGCGTTCAGAGTATAAATAACTGACTGGTCAGATACAAAACCATTCTTACACACACGTTTGCTTCCCAACACAACCAAATTTTTCTCTTCCATCGAAACAGAAGCACTGATTGACTCAATTTGTGATTCACAAAGATGGTGAGAACCCCATCTTGGGACAAAAGTGGACTGAGGAAGGGTACTTGGACTCCTGAGGAAGATAGAAAATTAATTGCCTATGTTACCAGATATGGATCCTGGAATTGGCGCCAACTTCCTCGGTTTGCAGGTACATATTTCAACACTTCTCAAAACTGAATAAGCCAAAAAATTTAGGGAGGATTTATAGTAAAAAATTATTAATTACCTTTTGCATTGATTTTTAGGTCTGGCAAGATGTGGGAAAAGCTGTAGACTGAGATGGATGAATTATCTGAGGCCTAATGTCAAAAGAGGGAACTTCACTCCACAAGAAGAAGAATGCATCATCAGAATGCTCAAAAAACTTGGTAACAGGTATATATCATCACTTCCTTATGCCGTAATATAATGAAATCTACCCTCTAAATCAAAATACACTTAACATTGAAAATGGTCTTTGTTCATGAAAACACTGCAATCTTAATCTTATGATTCCATCACTTGCAGATGGTCTGCTATTGCGGCTGAGTTACCAGGAAGAACAGATAACGAAATAAAAAACCATTGGCACACCACTCTTAAGAAAAGGTCTGAAATAAACATACTCCCAAATGAAGAAGCTAGAGCCTTCAAATCAAAGAATAAAGAATCCAAACAAGGGAGGGACTCGGTTCCTAACAATAATGGTGTTACTGTTACTCTTCCATCCAATTCCTGGACTTCTGATAATTCATCAGCCTCAGTCTCACCACTCTCATCTTCTAGCGGCATGTTTTCCTCCACATCTTCGGATGATTGCAGTGCTGCCAGCATGAAAAATATGGTGTTTGAAGATGACTTTCGTTTTCTGGATTCATACATAGAGTCTATGAATGCAAGTTTCTGGACAGAGCTAAATCTGGGAGACGTCACCTACAGTGCAGCAGGTGAAATAGTGTCAGGAGATACTAGTTGCGCAATCAAAAGTACAGATGCTAGCGTCCGTGATTCTCGTGCAATGTCTCTGCATGAGTCAACCAGCGAAAGTATTGTTGTTGATAATGACTCTGGCAGCTTTCCCGATGCATATGCAGAGGCTACGGTTGAGAACTTTTGGATGCAGCCATATGTGGCGGATATTTCCCACGTTCCAAGCGAACTTCTTGTCCCTTCCGTGGTAGAATCTGAATATTTTACTCCAATCTATGATGATCTGTGGGGACAAAGTCATTTCTATTAGGTTATGCTATAGTGAACAAAACTACGTTGTTCAAAGAACCATAGTTTTAAGAGTATTAAACACAGTACCGAATAATGGTATAAGATAAGTGTTGCTACTTATTTGAGGTGTGTATTAGTCAGGTTAATCAAGACTATATATAAATAAAGTATTTAAAGTTGTTTTAGGGTATTTTTCAAATAAGACTATATATACATAAATTATTTTGAAGTTGTTTTAGGATATTTTTCAAATAATTGTGTAGTATAGAAAATCAAAACATATACACACTTTCGTATCTACACACACTTCATCCACACACATTTTTTGTTGTTGAGATTTTTCATCTATAACATCAAATGTTGAGGGGGAGGTAGGTATTTGGGGGGATTTTGGGTGGCTCTGGCGATTAAGTTGGAAGAGGGTGAGGTTTGATTGGAAATCCATTTTGGGGAAGATATGTTTAATCTTATTAATAGAGCAAACATAGTTAAAGAAATTAAGGATCAGATTGTATGGAAAGGGGATCCGACAAGAGCATTCTCTGAAAAATCTGCCTATAGGTGCTTGAATAATCAACCCAGTGGATATATGGATGATGTGTTTAACCTCTTGTAGCAATCAAAAGTGATGCCTAAAGCTTTAATCACAGCTTGGAGGATTCTGCTTGACAGACTATCAACTAGTAACAACCTTATCAGAAGAGGTGTGGTGGGTATTGTTGAAGATGGATGAAGCTTCTTCTCTACCTAGTCTTAGTGTGTTTGATGTAGAAAATAGCTAGTTTGCTTTGAAGATTGTAATGTGTTTGGATGATTTTGTATTTAGGCTTGTGTATGTGTAAGGTTGCCTTTTGCTACATGACCTGTCCTAGATGCCTAGTCAAGGTTAGATCAAGCATTTGAAGTGGTTAAAAGTTTTTCAAAAAGCTTTTTAGAGTTTTCTCAAAATTCAGGATATTGCACAAAAATAAATTTGTTTCTCTGTAAAAGAATAGGTTTATTTTTGGTTTGCTGAAAGGCTTTTCGAAAGTTGGTTAGGGCACCAAAGGTACAACTCAGTCAGTTATTTCAGTTAGCTGAGTTGGCAGTTTTCCTAAAATAAATCTGTTTGTTTTTCAACTGAATCTGTTGTTTTCATAACAACTTTTCAACTGTTTTTTTTAAAAGTAGGTGGAACTGTTTTCTATATAAAGAAAAGCTTCTCTCACATGAAATGTTGTTGAGCAATCACGATTTTGACAGAGATTAAACACTTTTTGTATGAGAAGAAGGATTAAATTGAGTTTTTGAAAGGTTTTCCAAAGCGATCTTCAAGTGTGCTTGTTCTAGGAGAACCTTTATCTTTCCTTTATTCCTTCTTGTAAAAGGTGTAAGTGTTAGTCACTCCTTGATAGGGTTTCTTGTAGTGCAGGGTATGCTGAAATAGGGTTTTTTAGCATTGGTTGTATTGTTCTTGTAGTGTTCAAGAATTGTTGTGTTTGTAACTGATTGAAACTGTTTTTAGTGGATTCCACCTTGGAGTAAGGTGAAACTGGATGTAGCTCTTTATGAGTGAACCAGTATAAAAGCTTGTTTGTCCTTTTCTTCTCATCCCTGCACTCGTTTATGGTTCTTTTGCTTAATTCTGTCAAGAACGAAATCTGTTCATTTGAAATCAAATCTGTTAATTATGGGTTTAATAAAAACTGTTCTTCTTGATTTGTTAAAGTTCTCTAATCACTAACAAAGTATTTGTATATGAGATTTTAATTGGTTTAAGGACAAATAGTTTTATTCATTAAATCCTGACAAAGACTCATTCTCTTTGAAACCTTGTGTTGAATGAACTTGATTGATTTCTTGGTATAATCTGTATTCTTCAAGCTGGTAAAAGTTAATCAATTTGATTCTGTTATACCTCTCTGTTTGATTGCAATTTCAATCTAAATAAGTTCAAGTTGTGTTAGACTGTTTTGAAGAATCAATCTGTTTCTTTTAAAAACAATCTGTTCTTTTTCCTCTGATATACTGAAAACAGTTTGAGTTTGCGAAAATTTTATATGTTCAATTCATCCCTCCCCTCTTGAACTTAGACACTAATAAACCCAACAGGTATCTTTTCAATTTGTATGCTTTGTAAAGCGGCGGAATAATCTTCTCAACATTTGTTTCTTGAATGTGTTTATGCACAACGAGTTTGGTCTCTTCGTTTTAGATGGATGAGTATCTTATCTGTAAAGCATAACGATATCAAATACCATTTTGAGAACTTTCACTTAGCATTTATGTCTACCAATCAGAATAAGTTTGGAAAGGAATGTGGGTGATTGTGGTTAATTATGCAGGAAAGCTGATACTAAAGTTCTCTTATGTGAGGTTTATCTATGATAAACTAAAAAAGAGATGTAAAGTCCATCTAGACTGCAATGAAGAAGAGATTGGTGGAGAATTTGCAAAATCAGAATTTTCTGGATAAATGTTTCTAGTGAGCTCAAGAAATCTTTTCAATCTTTGCTCCTTGAGAAGGCTTCTCACAGTGGACATATTTTGTTGCTTCATCCAAGTGAAGGAGACAAGCTTGGGTGTATTGACACTTTTCCTACTTGTTTCATGTAGGTATTTGTTAATGAGTTCAAAGTCTCCTGAGAACCACCCTTCAAGCTTCCCACCACTTCTAACAACCCTGGTTTTCTTCCTTTTAGCAGATGGAGGAGTTCCAGCCATAGCTCAAATCAGAGAGGAACTTTAGCACACTGTAGGGAAAACTTAGAGCAGAGGAAAAAGAAGAACAACAGATTGTTTGTTTGTAAAACAACAGCTAATTGCATTACTTATATAGCCATAATCCTTGATCAAAGTTGGCATTATGTGGGTTGTTTTCAAAACAGAAAAACGAATCAAATCTGAACCATAAAGCTATTTTTCTCAGTCAAACAGAAAGTATAGATACTCACATGTTTATTTGACCAAACTTTAAAAGCAAATTTAATTTCCAAGATAAGAGGAATCTGATTTATAAAGAGCAGTTATAGCAGAGGCATATTGTATTCAAACATGTAATTAATACAATATTGACCACAGATATCACTGGGTTTGAACAAAATTACAAATCAGAGATTAGAAATTAAAAACATATTTGCCCAATGTTGACAGAGAGAAAACAATCAGTTGTTCCGAAGAAACAATCGGTTGAAATTCTGCACTGGTGAAAAGTTTGAGAAAATCAGATTTTCAAACAGCCATGCTATATCCAAACATAGGTTTATAAGGCACACAAGATTGTATAAAGAACAAATGAAATACAAGCTAATTATAATCCAAGCATAGATAACAACATCGAATTGGATTTAAGAACCAATGTTCAACAAAGAGAAGAACAAGAAAATTATCCTCAGATTTAAGGTACACAAATGTAAGCAGTACATAGAATCATGACAAGGCTTTGACATGTACACAAATCTTCTTGAGATCCTGATTTTTCTGACCCTTCAAGTAGAGTAAAAAATCTCCAAAACAGAACTAGTTAGATCACAAGGTTTGATCCCTTAAAGAACTTGGGACACTTTGTGTTAGACTTGTCTTTGGAACCATCAAAACATCTTGGAATCCATTTAAAGATCCCTTTAGGAACAAGAGATTTTCGAAACCTGCAGAACCTAACTAAATGATCTTTCTTCATGCAATAGAAGCATGTAACAACCGGTTAAATCGATCTTTTAATTTTTCTGGTACAGTTGAAAAAGGTTTTGAAATCCCATTTCCTTTGCTTTGTGGATAAAAACCTAACCCAACTTTTCCAAAAAACACAATTTTGAGATGCAAGAACATCTTCAAAGTTGGATTTTCCAATTGTAAGTTTGTCCAAGGTTTTCAAAAGATAGTGAATCTTTCTTTCATGATTTTCACGATTTTCAAAAACTTTTGACTCACAAATACAAGTTGAGTTTTTGTAAATCAAATCAAGGTTTTCAAAATCTTCCTTTGTTTTTCCCAACTCTTCTTCCAGAGACTTGACTCTGTTTTCCAGCCAGTTATTTAGACCTTTCAACCGGTTGTGAGAAAGTGTCAATCGGTTAGCCTCTTCATGAGTTTCATTAAAAGCTTCAAGCAATTGATAATAGTTGTTACCTTTGATTGAAGATGATGAACTCATGCCACTGGACACAGAGGCTCTAAGGCACAGGTTTGCTTCTTCATCATCAGAAGAGCTAGAGGATGATACCTCATTGTCATCCCATGCCACATATGCCTTCTTGGCTTTTCCCCTTTTCTCATTTTTGAAACCTGCTCTTTCTTTGATTTCATTGTTGGGGCATTCTGCCTTGATATGACCCTGTTCACCACAGCCATAGCAAGTGTACTTGTTAAAATTAAAATCACTAAGTTTTTTAGAACTATACCTCTTCTTCAAGAACTTGCTGAATTTTCTTGACAACAGACTCATGGTGTCTTCATCACTCCCACTTGATTCTTGTTGCTGTTTGTGATTGCAAGCTTTGAGTGTTATGCCTTCGATGTGTTTGTCCTCGCTTTCTTGGACAACCAGCCTATTCATTTCGAGCTCGTGTTCCCTAAGCTTACCAAACAATGAAGCAGTTGTCATTGATGTCAAATATTTTGATTCTGAGATGGCAGTGACATTTGGTTGCCATGTTCTATCAAGACATTTCAATATCTTGATGTTCAGCTCCTCCTTATCAAAAGTCTTACCAAGACTCATCAAATGATTCACTATGTGAGAGAACCTTTTTTGCACATCACAAATGGCCTCTCCCTTTTGCATTCTAAAGAGTTCATACTCTTGAATAAAAGCATGCTTTCTGGCTCTTTTGACGTCATTTGTCCCTTCATGTGTGACTTCAAGAATGTCCCACATTTCCTTTGTTGGCTACATTGTGATATCCTGAAAAATTCACCACAACTCAAGGCAAAGGTTATAATATTCTTAGCAATCCAGTCAAACTTGGCTTTCTTGCTTTCAGCCTCAGTTCAATCAGATGAAGGTTATCAATTAAAACCTCATCTATTTTTGACTTGAGGTATAAAGGAACCATTTTCAATTGTTTCCCAAATACCCTTATCAGTTGAATGCATAAAGATCTTCATTCTCACCTTCCAAAACTGGTAATTGACACCACAAAACAGTGGGGAAGCACCTTCCCCAAAAGGCAACTTGTCAGCCATGTAAAAAGATTTTTCCAAAAAAAAAACAGAAACTTGAAGAACCTAGCTCTTGATGCCAATTGTAAGAATTGATGGCTTAAACAAGAGGGGGTGAATTGTTTGTCAAATATTTTCGCAAAGATTGATTAAGAATGAACCTTTATCAAAAAATCACAGATAAGCAATTAAGGAAAGCAATCAACCAATGATACAGAAACTGTTTTCGGAATTTTAACCAATTGAAATTACATTTTAATCGGTTGTTTATATTAACAACAAAAGTGGAATTAAAACAAACAATTATAAGGAGTTAGAGATAAAGAGATTTAAACACAAGACCCACTCACCCTTGAGCTACATCCAGTTCTCAGAACAACCTTTGAGTTCCACTAGTAATCAATTACAGATTACACCAACACACAAATAGGTGACCTTGAAAACCACAAGACCCACTCACCCTCTTTGCAACACCACACACCTCAAGTCAAAACACCCTCTGACTTTGTAGGATTTCACTCACACTTACAAGTTTATGAAAGTACAATTACTATAATCATGAAAGGAATAAAAAACACCTGAGATTACACAACTAGGAAGTCCTATGATTAGATCTTGTACCAGTGAAAAGCTTAACAACAATCTTGCAAACCTTTTGAAAACTTCTTTCAAAACCTAATCTCAAACTTTATTTCAAACTGTGTAAAACTTGTTGTTTTTGTTTTGAAAGAAAGGCTATATTTATAGCACTTAAAAACTAGCAGTTCAAGGTAGCATTAATGAGCCAAAGTAGTTTTGATCACACCCAAAACAGAATAACAGGTTTTCAAAAAACTGTTAGGGAAAGTCATAATCAACCGATTGAACACACGATTTAACCAGTAGAATTGGTTAGGCAGTTACATAACCAAGTCAAAAGCAGTTTTAAAACCTTTAAGCAAGTCATGTGACAAACAACCGATTATTTCGATAATTCAACCGATTATTTTTCTCTTTGCCTAGAAAAACACTTTGCTTTTTAAAACAGATTGAGCAAGCTTTGTGCAAGGATTAAGAATTGATCTTTACATAGATTTCAAACACTCTAATCTAAACCCAAATCAAAAGCAACAAGGCTTCAAGCTTCATCATGGATTTGAAACATCAAAGCTCTCATGCTCTACAATAAGAAACCCTATTCTCCAAGTAAAGAGGTCTTATATAACTCATATACCATGGATCAATATTCTAGCTTAACCTACCCTAGGAAGGATTACAAGAGGGAGGATTATTCATCCAAACCACATTCTAGGGAGAAGACTTCTCAAAAGATATCTTTTATTGAACCTATTGTTTGTAAACCTAGTTTTCCAAATCTAAAGAAATTTATTACAACAGGTCAAAAATTTATAGATAGAGAAAAAGATTATCTCCGTAGAGAGAGAGAGAGAATTTAGAGAAAAAATAGAATCTCTTCAAAGGACACCAATATCTCCATCCTGAGAAAATCAAAAGAAGGTATCACATATTATAGATACACCAACAATAGAACCTCCTCTGGGTCTAGGAAATGAAAAGCAAGCAATAGAGTCTAGCACTATCATTGGTCATATTAGTTCCAATAACTATGTCCTTGATTCAAATATTTTGTTTAAAAATGTTAATCAATTTAAAACCTTCCATATAGAAAATGATTTTCGTAATACTGGTCATATATTTTAAAGGTTTTCTCATTTGATAATTATCAAGTTATACCTTTGGTTATTCAAATGTTGAAATACAACATAAATACCTCTTTTTCATCTTATAAATATCTTTGGATTCAAAATGATGGGAATTTTATTGTGAATCAACAAATGAAAGTTAAGCATTATTTGAGATATTATGATACATATATATATTTCTCTGAACAACCTTGCGAAGACTTGCTTGTAATACAACCTGAAGATCAACATTCATCAACTTCATGAGGTACAAATACTCAAAACACCAAATAAATCAGATAACCATTTTATCTCGACACAGAAAATTATTTGCATGCTTGCATCACCTGATCAAGGTAATTCTTCTTCCTCTTCAATTTCTTCTTATTTTACATTGTTTTCTCCATTTCTTATGGTATTTCTCCATTTATTATGGTATATATATATATATATATATATATATATATTTTGACTACAAAATTTTAAAGAACAAATCTCATCCTAATGTAAAAAGCATGGAAAGCTGAATATGACATTAAATATTTAGGATTTTGAATATTTTAGAAATTTTAGTTTTTTTTTATTTAAATATGACTTTAAATAAATTTTTTGAGAGTGATAAATTAGTTTGGACAATTTCACATAATTTGATTTTTTCTGAAATTAATTCTTATGCGGTACCATAAATAATATTTTATCTAAAACAAATTATAATCCACCAAGAAATTACTCGAAATCCATTTTTTCAACAATTTTTAAATAAAATGATAAATTTGTAATGTTAAAAAATAACCCGTATTTTTTTTCAAAAAATATTTAATAACATTGAAAATAATTTACAAAATTTTAATTAACTCAAATTTACACATAAATGTTTCATATCTCATTATTCGAATATTTTTTAAGATAACATTAAATTTTGTACACTTACATTTTACACATTTAAAACAATTAAAAAAATATCTCACAATCATTACATCACTCACCAACTTTAATCAACTTTCTCCATACATCTACTATAATATACCTCAATTCAAACACACTTTTTTTTTCATACTGTTCCCTCACATCTTCACACATCCACTATCTCACATCCTCCCAGTGTCACTCCCCAATCTAAACACAACCTAAATTATAAATGAAATTCTTACAATTAACAACGTAAAAACTCATTTAGAATTTTTATTTAAGTCAAGTTTTGTAATGAATGATTTACATATTCTTAAAGACTAGTTAATTAACTTAATATCCATACGTAAGTGTAACAACCATAGGAAACTTTATTATAATCCAGGTTCAAATTTTAAAATTATCACTTAAAACAAATACTTAACCATTTTCTAAAGCCATAATTAAATCCGGCTTAATAGAGTCACTTCAACAGCATATAATTTTGGTCAAGGTCATAAAAAATAGACTTAAAAAAAATGTTTATGTTTGATCTGACTTAATATTTAAATTTATTTAATAAAAAATTTGGAATAATATTTATTAAGTCAATAATTCGCTTAACTGGCATAAAGACTGGGGTGATCCATCAAATTTCCAGTCTTACGAGAATTTAAAAAATTGTTAATAGGGATAGATAGTATTTTTTTATTAGATTATTATTATTATTATTATTATATTATTATTATTATTATTACTATTATTATTGTTATTATTATTATTATTATTATTAAGTACTTAGCTGCAAACACAACCCTTATTTTATAAACAAAATTTATTACAAATATAAAGTACAAGGGTTATTCTAAACTCAAATATAGGAGTTTTAAAAAGGCAACAAATAAAAATTAAATTATCAATATATAGATTCCAATAATAAATAATAATAATAAACGATACGACCTTAATTAAATCAAGTCAACAACCTTTATCAAATCAATAACACATTTAAGTAAAGAATTTTTTTCTAAAATATAATTTTACTACACATAGGCTAAATAAAATGAATGACAGGTTGTAACTTGTATTTTCTTAAAATAATAATTAAACTAAGTATAAATAAATAAATAATATCATTAACCTAAATCTCTAAATAAAAATCATTAATAAACTTCATTTTAACTCCACCCTAATTTTATTCATTTAATTTATGGTAAATGTTGCTTGTATATGTTACTAAATACTACAAGTGATCAAATGAGTTTAAATCCGAAAGTCAATCCAGTTCATCACGAGTTTCGGTTCGATTATTGAAAAAAATACAATTTTTGTAAAACTGAATTCAAGTCACTTAAACAGATTTGAACCAGGTTGGAAGGGGTTGACCGGTAATCCACAACCAACAATCCTTTATATTTTTTAATTGTTTTTTTATGATTGTTTACTACTTCTAGTTAAAGAGGTTTATAATTTTATATTTTTAAAGAGTGGAATATTGTTAAATAATGTTTGAATGGTTTTGATACTTAATTTATTTGTTTGTCCAACTATATTGATTAACATTTTGATTTTTTCTTACTATCTTTGTGATGTGAGTTGATTTTAAGATTATACATTTTATGGGTTGCACTTTGTTTGTGATTTTTTATTTTTAATCAAAATATGGTGAGAAACCCAAAGAAAATTTCCACTGGACACGAACTTAACCAATTGGTTAAGCAAGTGTGAAGGTTCACTTCTAGAGGGTAAAGAGAAAACACACTTATATGGTAATGATGATGAAGATGTGCAGAATTAAAGCATATAATGGAAAGCAACGAGATGGACAAACTAAGAAGGAAAAGAAGAAATGAATATAAGAGGAATGGAAATGGCGCAAGGAAGGAAGAGATGAAGAGATAGAGGAAGCTTATGGACGATGATGGTGGTCACCCCACTTAGAGTGGTGGGAGAGTCCAAGATGAGTGGTGAAGAGTCACCACTTGAAGTGCACAAACTTCCAAGATAAAGCCCACAAAAATATGGCACTCAAGACTCACTCAACACTCTCACAGAGTATATTTTCTATTCAAAATTCAATGTGTCTTTACTAGAGGTGATGGAAGAGACCCCAGCACCAATCCATTGAAAGGCCACCAAAATATCAAATTGAGACAACCACTAGAGTTATGGTCAAAGAGGGGTCAAGAGGACACATTCTACATGTCATAAACTCTAGTGTAGAATAATTTTTACATTTTTGTCAAAAGTAGCATAGTTTAATTCTTTTGTAATTGTGTTGAAACATGCAAAGTGGTACTTAGAAGGTTAACCTAAGTTCAATTAGAAATTCCTACTTCTAATTGAACCTAGGTCCGGCCCACATTTAACCTAGAGTGAGTGAAAGGTTCTAGAGTTTCTAGCACATGGAAGCATTCTAGAATCTACCTCACATGGGATGAAATAGGCGCCACTTCACATGTGCCAACACTTTTGAATTTCCCTCCAATTCTCTTTTCATATTCAGCCCACTCTTGCTATATATAGAGGAGCTTGGGTCATGTAAATTGAAGATTAATACATGACTGAATTGCTGCCAAAATTGTGCCAATATCACTCTTTGCCCAAAACCTCTAGGTTAGGCTCTTAGTCTTCCTAAATCGTCACCTTCCAAGTAGAGTTGGCCTCACCACTCTCAAATCCTACCTATCATGCACCTTCAAGGTCACCATCACTCTTAGGAGGACCTTGTTCCATCTCCAATTCATGAAGCTTCCGCAAATCACCTTCAAAACCGAAAAGAGGAGGACACAAATCCATCATTTGGTATCATGAGTTATGGTTCTACAAGAGCTAAATGTCTTCTTTCATTTTAATTTTTTGTGTTCTTCTTGCTTTCGTGTTGTTCTTCAATTCTCCATATTGTCTTGCTGTTGTTTGAATTTTAATTTGATTTAGGTGTTGTTTGGAGAAATCCAATCGGTGCATTGTGTTCAAATTGTTCTTGAGCTTCTAATTTTCACATTTGTGTAGGAATCTATGAAGAATTGTGTTGCTGTTCTGTTTTTTAGTTTGTTTGAGTCTTATTTGCATTTCTATTCGGTTCATTATATGTGTCTTGAGTCATTTTAATTTCTGAATCCAATTGTGTTTTGTCTAAGTCATGTTTCTCCTAATTTTTCATCAAATCCATGTAGTGCTGATTTTGTTGATAATTTTGGTTTCTTGATTTGATTTGAGTCCAGATCTATAATTTTGTGTTTGTTGATCCTTTGGTGCCTTTTTCTTTTAGTTTGAGTTCATATTTGTATGTTAGATCCATACAAATTCATATACATTCACTCCATTGTGTTTTTGAAGTTCTTCATTCTGTTTTTAAATTCCAGAATTAGGATTACTCTGTTTTTCAAATTCTGTGCTGGCTGTTTTTTGTTATGAATTTCAAATACGTTGAAGAAAAATTATGAAAATCTGGATCTATACAGTTTGATGTATTAGAAAATCAAGAAAAAAAGAATCAGATCAAAAAAATTAAAATAGAGAAAAAATGATAAATAAAACAAAAAAAGAGTGTGCATTCTGGCGCCAAAAGATACGGTAGTTGAACAAGAATTTTGAAAAATTTATCACAATTATTTGGTACATAGTTTTGGTGTGATTCCAGCGCCAAAAGTTTGCTAAGACCTTGAATTGTTTGTGGTTAAAATTTCAGAATCAAATTCTAAATAGTCAGCTCAGCATAAATCTTTTAAGTCACTTTTTGGACCTAAAATTTTTAGTAGTACTGTTTTGGTTTTTCTAATCAATTCTAGTGTCATTCTCTAGGTTCCATTTGTGTGTCATCTTTTGTTGAGTGTCTATTTTTATTGCTTGTCTAATATTTTTCAAAACTCTTTCTAGTTGTGTCATATAATTCAAATCCATTTGTTGTTGTCCTGTTTCAAATTTGAATTGTTCTTTGCTTTTATTTCTTGACCTCTAAATTGTTGGTGAACAAAATTCAAATTGGTGCTTGTTAAGTGGAAATTAACCTTGTGGTGAGTCCATCCCTACTTAGTAGGTACTGTTTTGAAGATTTTAATTGGCTAACCATAAGAGGTTAAGGCAAGGAGCTGCAGCAAATACAAATACATACACTTTGTAGAACACAACAAAGAAGATCAATCACAAGCCAAGGAGTGCATAGATTAGGAAATCTGAATTTTATTTTGTGTAATTCAACTTCTTTGTATTTCTTTGAGTTGTAATTATATTCAACCTTGATTAATTACGTGTAGACGGTGAGTGTGTCTTCAATGACTCCAAGTGTCTAGAAGTCTCACCTTAGGAATCGTCTAGTTTAAAGCTTTCTAGTTAGCAATCTTTAATTTGTGCTTAGTAATTGTTTTTGCTTTAATTACTTGATTTGCATTGTTTAAATGCTTTGCATTGTTTTCCTTTGCATAAAAATTGACTTTTCATTCCTAATTGTGATCTAAGTAAATTACTTAGAAAATGAATTGTGTGAAGTCTTGAGGGATAGGTTTTGGCAAGGAAAGACTTGGTACTTAAGAGATCCTAGTGATCCACCTCTCTTTCCTGGAAAGCTACTTTCATTACTTTCCTTTTCTTTCTTGAGGTAAAATAAGAGGGGGAGTGATGGCATTTTCATGAAGTTCTTCTTGAATCAATGTAGAGTATGGGGCGGAAGCAATGAATGAGAGTGAGCAAGATCCTCCTAAGAGTGGTGTTGATCTTGTAGGTGCATGATAAGTATGGGTATTGAGTGGTTCGGCCAGCTCAAGGGAAAAGATGAAGGAATTGAAGTTTAGAGCCTAGGATTCTAGGGAGAGCAAAGTTGAGCACAAATGGGCAGCATAACTTTACTCACCATAAACTTGCAAAATACATGAGATAGCCTCCCTATTTATAGGCTATTTGGGACGTAAATCCTAAGCTAAAGCATAATGAAATGTAATCCAAATGAAATGCAAAGCTAGACCATGTGCCATGACCGGTCACACCTAGCCAAGTTCTAGAAGGTTTCTTTCAAATGTGCTTTCTACACTACCCTATCTACTAAGTACCCCTATTGGGCCTTGATGCAACATATACAAGGCTTTCTCTCTTCCATCCGTGGCTTCATCCACTTGTGCTTGTACATGCCTAGCCATTGATCTTGTGAGAGGACCTAGACGGTCTAGTGCCACACCTAGACGCTCCATGGGTAGACGCTTCCCTTCTTCACGGTCTAGACGCTCATTCCTTGGAGCTAGACGCTATCCTTGGTCTAGACGCTCTTCATGGTGTGGGCTTTGGTTCCCATGGCTAGATGTGCTTGGCCCTCCTCCATCATCCCCTCCCCCTTGGAAAGGATTTGTCCTCAAATCCAGCTCGTCATCGTCATTGGTACCTACAAATGGAGAAAGATCAATTACATTAAAAGTGTCATGTACTCCATATTCAAGAGGTAGGTCCAATTTATATGCATTGTTGTTGACTCGCTGGAGAACTTGGAAAGGTCCATCTCCTCGGGGACTTAGTTTGGACTTCCTTTGAGTTGGAAATCTATCTTTGCGAAGGTGAAGCCAAACTAAGTCTCCTTCCTCAAAAATTATTTCTCTCTTCCCTTTATTGTTGTATTTTGTGTACTTTTCATTTTGTTGTTGTATTTGGAGTTTAATCTTCTCATGCATTTTCTTTACAAAATCAGCTTTGATTACGCCTTCCTTATGCACAAAATCTTGTGGATTAGGAAGGGGTATCAAATCCATGGGTGTGAGAGGATTAAAACCATATACTATTTCAAAAGGAGAAGCATTAGTAGTCTTGTGAACTACTCTATTGTAAGCAAACTCAATATGGGGAAGGTATTCATCCCAAGATTTGTGGCTGCCCTTCATGATAGCCCTAAGCATAGTTCCAAGAGATCTATTGACTACTTCGGTTTGTCCATCCGTTTGAGGGTGACAAGAAGTTGAAAATTGTAGTCTTGTTCTAAGTTTACCCCAAAGAGTTTTCCAAAAGTGGCTGATAAACTTGGGATCTCTATCGGACACTATACTTCTAGGGAGACCATGGAGTCTCACCACTTCTCTAAAGAAGAGTTTAGAAATATTTTGAGCATCATCTACTTTGTGGCATGGAATAAAATGGGACATTTTGCTAAAACGGTCCACTACCACAAAGATAGAGTCATGGCCTCTTACAGTCCTAGGAAGTCCTAAAATGAAATCCATGCTAATGTCTTCCCAAGGAGCATTTGCAATCGGCAAAGGGGTATAGAGTCCATGCGGCATTGTTCTAGACTTTGCTTTTAAACATGAGATGCATCTAGAACAATGTCGTTGAACATCTTTCCTCATGTGTGGCCAACAAAATTTTGCTTTTAAAAGATCTAGAGTTTTATCAACTCCAAAGTGGCCCATGAGTCCCCCCTCATGTGATTCTTTGACAAGGAGTTTCCTATGTGTTCCTTGGGGAATGCAAAGTTTTCCCTCTTTAAAAAGATATCCCTCGGACACATAATAACCTCCTTGCGCTCTATGTAGACATTGGGCATAGATGGATGAGAGTTCTTGATCATCTTGGTAAAGCTCTCTTATGTGGTCAAATCCAAGAATTTGGGCACCCAATTTTGAAAGGAGTGTATGCCGTCTTGAAAGAGCATCGGCCACTATATTGGTGCTCCCTTTCTTGTATTTGATTACATAAGGAAATTGTTCAAGAAATTCCATCCATTTAGCATGTCTCTTGTTGAGCTTGTGTTGGCCCTTTAAATATTTTAAAGACTCGTGATCACTATGTATGACAAATTCTTTAGACACAAGGTAGTGTTCCCAAGTCTTTAGGGCTCGCACAAGAGCATAGAGCTCTTTGTCATAGGTGGGGTAGTTGAGGGTGGCACCATGGAGTTTTTCAC